>NC_056752.1:36645625-36955000 GCF_018687715.1 Carya illinoinensis | reverse complement strand
AAAAGTACGGCCATAGAGTGAAAAATCCCTTTTATATGGTCTGACGGCGGAAGACCCTAGATCTGTCAAAATACGATGTTAGCTCGAGCGGGGTGTCAAGCACACGTCGAGCGTTCGACTCTGCCTGATTTCGCTCGAGCGTCCTATCAAGCGCACATCGAGCGTTCAACTCTGCTTGATTTCGCTCGAGCGGCTAATGTCTCCGCTCGAGCGATCTTTGTTTTTCAGCAACCCATTGAGCTCCCTGTCGAGCGGCAGTCGAGCGTTTGAATATGCCTGAATTCACTCGAGCGGCCAAAAGCCTCCGCTCAAGCGATTTTGTAAAATCTGTAATACGAAATTTTGCAAGTCATCAACATCACACTTGTTAAGGATAAAATCCCATTTAGCACATCTGCAACATCTCAGTCAAAAGAATTGAGTGGAATCACGTAGCAAACACCTTCATGGAAGATGCTTGCTAGCTGCTTGCTGTGACATGCATGCACTATGTGACGTGCCTCTGTCGCACTACTATACGCCTATACTATACTACTATGTAACAATCATAAAGTTGTAAACACTAGAATATTCTTTTATACATTTTTACTCTATAAAAGGACCTCAGTGTAATACGTTAGAATCATGAATGAAAATATAGAATATATTTTATTCAACATGGTATTAGAGTCCACACAGGACTAACGTCCATAGCTTCTTCCCAAAATTTCAGCTCTTCTTCCTCTCCCACCCTCCCTTTCCCAAACTTCTCTCATACAATCTCTGTCAAGCTTACTCCCGAAAACTACTTATTATAGAAGGTTCAACTTGTTCCTTACCTTCGTGGCTAGAGATTCTAAAAATATGTTGATGGATCCTGTAAAGCTCCAAAACCTTCACTCGATGACTCAACTCCAAATCCAGATTATGACCTCTGGATTTAGCAAGACCAACAGGTCATGTCTGCCTTAATTTCCTTCCTTTTCAAACCCTTTATTGCTCAAGTTGTTGGTTGCAACTCAGCCCATGATGTGTGGCTTTCTCTTGAGTCCACCTTTGCCTTTGTTTCTCAAGCAAGACTTATACAAACCCAATTGCAACTTGCTTCTTTTAAGAAAAGGGCTGATTCAATATCCCTTTATTTTCACCAAGCCAAAACTCTAGCAGATACCATGGCCTTTGCTGGCCGTCCCTTACCCCCAACAAAATTTGTCCCTTATTTACTTGTTGGCTTAGGTTTCGAGTATGATGTACTCGTCTCTTCTGTTACAGCTGAGGAATTACTTGGTCACTGAGGAATTACTAGATCCCATAACTCCTAAGGAATTACTTGGTCACTTGTTAGCTCATGAAGCTCGACTACTTCATCATTATGATGCTAGTTTATTTCATCTTGAGGCGTCTGCAAATTTTTCTACTAAGTATACCCCTGCTCAGCATAGTTGGGGTCAATATTATGGCCGTAATCCTTTTCGAGGTCGCAGTGGTGGAGGAAGAAACAACACTCCAATCATGGTCGTGGGAACTTTTCAGGTAACTTTGGTTTTAGTCAATACTCTTCTACTGATAATCGGCCAATCTGTCAGGTGTGTCATCGGCAAGGTCATTCAGCCCTTACTTGCATCTACTGATTTAATCAAGCCGATATAGCCTCTCCTCCTGCCACAACAAACTACTCTAACTATCTTTCAAATGCTAGTTGGTACTCCGATACTGTTGCAACAAACCACATTACCAGTGACCTATCCAAAGGAAATCTCCAAGCTCCTGACTACCATGACGAGGATCAAAGACGTGTAGGAGATGGTTCTACTTTGCCCATTTTACACTCTGGTTCAGCCTCATCCTTTCCAGATTCTACTTTTATTTTAAACCAAATCTTATGCATTCCCTCAATCCAGAAAAATTTAATTTCAATTAGACAATTCTGTATTGACAACAACGTTTTTTCTTTTTTTTTTTAATTCTTTTCCAACTCCTTTTGTGTTAAGGATTGAAGGTCAGGGAGCCCTCTACTTCGCGAGACAACAAATAATGGCTTGTACTCTTTTTCATCATCAGTTCCTTCTCTTGCACTAATTAGCATTGTTTCCTCAGTCCCTTTATGGCACTGGCGACTTGGCCATCCTGCCATCAAGCTAGTTCAATTTGTCTTATACATGGTCTACCTTATGATCCATCTCAATCATCTTCATTTTGCAATACATGTGCCAAGGCCAAGTCACATCGTCTACCAGTTTACCATAGGAAAACCAAATCTGTTGCCCCTTTTGAACTTATATTTTCAGACTTATGGGGAGCATCCCCTTATGTTCCGATTGATGGATACCAATACTATATCTCCTTAGTTGATGAATTTTCTCGTTTTACTTGGATTTTTCCTTTAAAATCAAAGTCTCAAGCATTTGATGTCTTTCTCAAATATAAAGCTCAAGTTGAACTCTAGTTCAACACTAAGATAAAACAATTCCAATCTGATTGGGAATGAGAGTTTCGGCCCTTTTCTAATTATCTATCAACTTGTGGGATTCTCTATCGCATAACCTGACCACACACACATACACAAAATGGAATCTCTGAAAGGAAACATATCACATTGTTGACACTGGACTAACTCTTTTAGCTCATTCCTCGACCCCTTTTAAATTTTGGGCACATGCCTTCATTCATGCAGTCTTTTTAATCAACATTTTACCTTCCGTTTCCTTAAATAATTCCTCCCATTTTCTCCTCCTTTACAACAAATATTCTGATTATAAGTCCTTTAAAACGTTTGGCTGCAAGTGTTTACCCCTTACCACTCCATACAATTCTCACAAGTTTGCATACAGATTGGTATCAAGTATCTTTTTGGGATTTAGTCCATTTCATAGGGGGTATCTTTGCTATCATATACCAACAGCTTGCACCTATGTTTCCAAAGATTTTCAATTCAATGAGAATTTCTATCCTTTTGCAAATGCTCCCAAGCTCCATCCCACTACACAACTTACCCATTTGATTTTATCCATTCTTACTTCTCCTTCGATTCCATCAAACTCAACTTTGTCATCCTCAATATTAAGACCACATTCTATGGCTCAGCATGAATCATCCCCTTTACATAGCTCCCCTCCAGTGGTTCCTCAATAGCCTGGACATTCAATGGTGACAAGGCTAAGAACTGCTTCCCTTCGTCCTCGACAATAATTTGATGGGACCATCAAATGGCCACCTCCCTGAGCACTCCTCAGCACTAAAACATCCATACCTGAAACACCTTCATGCTTTTCCACTGCATCCCACTATCAGGAGTGGCATGAGGTAATATCTAAGAAATTCAATGCCTTACTTTCCAATAATACTTGGTCACTTGATCAAGCTTCTCAAGCCTCACACATAGTGGCATGTAAATGGGTTTTTTCGCACAGAGGTATGAGAGGTATACCAAAGGCACAATTGAGCGACAAAAAGCTCGCATAGTTGCTAAAGGTTTCTTACAACACTCTGAGGTAGATTTCAATGAAACATGCCCTGTTTTCAAGGTCACTATGGTTTGACTTGTGATTGCATTGGCTGTCTCCCAAGGGTGGAACATTCAGCAATATGATGTCCAAAATGCATTTCTGTATGGACCTTTACACGGGGCAATTTTTATGTCTCAACCTCAAGGATTTGCTTACCTTCAATTCCCCTCTCATGTTTACAGGTTGAATAAGGCAATTTATGACCTTTGGCAATCTGCTCGTGCGTGGTACTCACACTTAAGTTGTTCGTTTTAGTGTATGTTGATGATTTTTTGGTAATGGGTTCATCTCAATAGGCCATTCAGGATCTCATATCAGCTTTAAGAGTTGATTTCCCATAACTAATTTGGGCAAACTTCATTTTTTCTTGGGTGTCGAAGTTGCTTACAACTCAAAAGGCCTGTTGCTCACACAGCAAAAATACATCCTTGACTTGCTGCACAAAACTAATATGCTACTTGCAAAACTAGTCAAATCCCCCATGCCTATTACCGAGAAACTGAGTGTATTTTCTGGAAACCTTTTTGAAGACCCCACTCTCTATCGAAGCACAATAGGCTCTCTTCAATACCTCTCATTCACTTGACCAGACTTGGCTTTTACAGTTGACAAAGTATGCCAATTTATGCATGCACCTCAAGTCCCCTATTGGCAAGCACAACTCTGATGTTGGCCTTCAAATTTCACCATATGCTACAACTAAACTAGTTTCCTTTTTCGACGCTGATTAGGTTGGATGCCTCGATAATAGATGCTCAACCAGTGGTTATTGTGTCTTCCTTGGATGTAATATGATCTCATGTTCCTCAAAGAAACAACACACCATAGCTTGCTCATCCATTGAAGCTGAATTTAAAGCTGTAGCTAATGCCACTGCTGGGATTATTGTTACAACACCTTTGTCGAGACCTGAACATAGTTCTTACCACTGCATCTCTACTCCATTATGATAACTTAGGTGCAACTTATTTATCCTCTACCCTGGTCTTTCATACTTGAATAAAGCATGTAGAGATAAATTTTCATTTTGTACTTGAGAGAGTCCTCAACAAATCTCTCAATGTGGCCTTCATTTCTGATAAAGACCAGCTTACGGACATCCTCACAAAACCACTTTCGGCAGCTCGTTTCACTAACTTGTGTACAAGTCTTTGTCTTCAATCCTTGCTGCTTGACTTGAGGGGGCATGTTGAGGATAAAATCCCATTTAGCACATCTGCAACATCTCAGTCATCTCAACCAAAAGAATTGAGTGGAATCACGTGGCAAACACCTTCATGGAAGATGCCTGCTGGCTACCTGCTGTGACATGCATGCACTGTTCGCTTGCCTCTGCTGCACTACTATACACCTTTGCTGCACTCCTCTATAACAACCATAAAGTTGTAGACACTAGAATATTCTTTGATACATTTTCACTCTATAGAAGACTAACCTCAATGTAATACGTTAGAATCATGAATGAAAATATAGAATAAATTTTATTCAACAACCCTACACTCTTCAATGGATAGGGCCAGTTGGACTTGTCTAGGGGCATTTCATATAATTGTCTTGCTTTCTCCACCTTACTATAGTTTTTGATATGTAAGCAATATAATGTCTAAATGAAACTTTTCAGTGTGATTGTATAAGTCTACTTAGATTTATCATTATCTTAAAGACATAATTATTACCCAGTTGTCAAGAACTTGATGAATTGGAAAGAAAGCTTGAAAATAGAGTAAATGGAAATGAATTTTGAATTGTATTGAAGAGAAAATGAAATACAAATTGAGTCCCAAGTTTGCTAATACATTATATTTATACTGAAAATGTAAACTAACAGAATTACATTGTATTCTCTATTTTAGCCTTAGCCTTTTCTACTTTGGACTTTAATTCCATATTATCTATATGTGATGGAATACTCCAACACCCCCTTCAAGATGAACATGAATGTTGAGAATGCTCATCTTACGAAGCGTATGGTAAAAAGGCAATGATCCAAGTGGCTTTGTGAGTATATTTGCCAACTATAGCTGAGAGGGAATGTAAAGCAACTTGATGAGCTTTTCCTATAGCTTCTCTCGAACTAAATGTCAATCAATTTGTATGTGCTCGGTTCTCTCATGCTGTATTGGGTTTGTGGCAATGGACATAGCAGATTTGCTGTCTGTATACAAGAGTGTTGGTTGAGAGTGATCAATCTGCAAGTCTTGTAGTGCATAGATTAACTATTGTATTTCACAAGTTGTAGTTGCAAGGGCTTTGTACTTTGCTTCAGTAGAGGATCGACTAATGGTGACCTATTTTTTAGACTTCCATGAGATCAAAGAATTTATCAAGAACACTGCAAAACCTGTTATGTTTTTCCTGGTATCAATGCAACCTGCCCAGTCACTATCTGAGAAGGCTTTCAACTGAAGTTCTGAGGATGAAGGGAAGAATAGACCTTGTCCAGGAGTGGCCTTTAAGTATCTGAGTACCCTCATTGCTGCTTTGTGGTGATTGACTGTCTGTTTTGCCAAGAATTGGCTCAAAACTTGGACAGAATAAGCAAGGTTTGGTCTTGTAATTGTTAAGTATAATAATCTGCCAACCAGTTTTCTATAGGCTGATGGATCTTCATATGGTTTTGAATCATCAATAGTCAGTTTAAGTCTAGATTCCATAGGAAATGCTGCAGATTTGGAACCAATGAGGCCAATATCTTGTAGTATGTCCAGTGCATATTTTCGTTGGCAAAGAGAGATCCCAGTTTAAGATCTTGCTACCTTTAGTCGAAGAAAATATTTCAATGGCCCCAAGTCTTTAATTGTAAACTAATTATGTAGGAACTTCTTTAACAATTCAATATCCTGTAAACTATCACTGACCAATAATACATCAATGCCATAAAGGATGCTGCTGACTTTTTGATGAATAATGAACAATCAGAGCTATCTTGAGAGAAACCATAGCTAATGAGAGAGGTAGACAATTTTTCAAACCACTGTCTAGAGGCCTGCTTAAGACTATATAGGCTTTCTAAAAGTCTACAAACTTTATTGTTTTGATTTGGCAGTCCAAGAGGCAAATCCACGTAAACCTCTTCATGTAGTTCACCATGTAAAAATGCATTGTTCACATCTAATTGATGAATATGCCAATTCTTAATTACAACAACAGCAAGTAGAAGTCTAATAGAAGTAATCTTAGTAACAGGTGAGAAGGTGTAAAAAAAATCTAAACCTTCTTGTTGAGTATATTCTTTTGTCACTAATCTTACTTTATGTCTCTCTATTGTTCCATCAATTTTTTATTTGATTCTAAACACCAATTTACAACCAATGGTCTATTTATGTTTAGGTAAAGTAACAAGCTCCCATTTTTTGTTTAACTCTAAACAATTAAGTCTATTTTTCATAGCTTTTTACCATTCTAGAAATTGAGTAGCTTGTTTATATGTTTTGGGTTCTAATGAAGTGGTGATAGAAGCAAGGAAGGTTTTATGAGATGATGAAAGTCTATTTACAGAAAGGAAAGGTGAAATAGGATAGAAATTACCTTTTATAGAGCCATCAGCAGAAGAAGTTGAAGGAGTTGCATTGAAGAAACTTGATTGCAATAATAGTCCTGCAGAAACTGAGGTGCTTGTCTAAGTTGAGTGGATTTTCTGAGTTGTTAAGGATTATTAGAAATTTGATTGTTCTGAGATATAGGAGGATGTTGATGGTCATCACTATGTTCATCAATATGTGAGGTTGATGACACAGGTTGATTAGCAATTGGATTAGTAGGGAAAACATTACTGCTGTATGGATTTTCTGATAGAGGGAACAGAAAAGTGTGAGTTTGAGGTTCAGTTGGTATAGCTGTAAAAAGGAAGAATACTTTCATGGAACATAACATTTCTAGAAATGAAGACTTTCTTAGTATGGAGATCCATTACTTTTAGCCTTTTACATTAGAGGGATGCTCGAGGAATATGTATTTGGTAGCTCTAGGATCAAATTTTTGTCTATGATGTTGAAGTGTTGAAGCAAAGCAAAGACAACCAAATACTTTTAGATGAGCAAGCTTTGGTGTTTTATTAAAAAGCATTTCGCAAGGAGTTTTGTTTTTAAGAAGATGGGTAGGAATCCTATGATAATATGGGATGCTTTGAGGATATAGTCACTTCAAAAAGGTAATGGAATATTTGCTTGAAACATTAAAGTCCTAGCTGTACTAAGCACATGTTGATGTTTTCTTTCAATTGTGCCATTTTTCTATGGGGTTTCTACACAACTTTTTTGGTGTAAAATTTCATTTCTTTGGTAGAAATATATAAGGATGAACTCCGGTCCATTATCTGATCTTACAAATTTGACAACAATGTCAAATTGTGTTTTAATCAATTGGCATAAAGTTTTAAGTAGGAATGGAACTTCTGATTTTGTTTTTAATATGTAAATCCAAGTACAACGTGTAAAATCATCAACAATTGTTAAGAAAAATCTATAACCTAAATAAGAAATGGTTTCAAATGGATCCCATATGTCACAATGAATCAAATCAAACAATTTATTAGACTTGCTATGTGATACAGGAAATGTTAGTTTTGTTTTGCTTTGCTAAGGGACAAATATCACATGCATTTTGACAATCCATAGAGATAGAGGAATCGAGATGCTTAAGAGAAGAAAGTCTAGAAAGGGATGTATGGCCTAATCTGTAATGCCATAAGTCCAATGACTTTTGAGAAGCAACAGAAAAATGAGTGGGATTAGTCTTAGAATTTGCATAGGCAGGATTGAATTAATATAAGCCTTGTTTCTCAAATGCAATCCCAATCATCTTCTTCGTTGATTGGTATTGCAAAAGATAATAAGTTTGAAAGAAAGACAAGGAAACATTAGAATCTTTGGTTAGCTTGGAAATAGATGAAAGATTAAAGGTGAATGATGGTACGCATAAGATATTTTGCAAGAAGAGATTATTAGAAATGTAAATTGTGCCTATGTGTGTAGCTGGTATAATCTGTCCATTGGACAAAGTTATAGACACATTTAATGGTTTAGGAGGAAAACAATAGAATAAAGGTGAACATATCATATGATCTGTTGAACCAGTGTCTAATATCGAAGGACATTTGGATTTTGAAGTAGAAGCAACTAAATTGCAAGAAGAATTACCAGAAAATTGAGAGGAAGTAACAAGATTGCAAGCTAATGTATTTTGGGTGTTTGAGGAAGTTTGAGATGATTGAGACGAATTGGCAGTAGCTAGTAGTTTATTGAAATCTTCAGAAGTCAAAGAAACCATTTGAGACTCAATATTGTTTTGATTACAGACTTCATCAATTGCAATAGCAGCATGAGCAGCAAAATGAGTTCTTTTTCCTTTTGGTCCAGTCCACCCAGGAGGGTATCCATGAAGCTGGATACTTATTAACTGTATCTCCATTGTATCCACAGTGTGTACAATAAAGGGTAGATTTTTTGGATTTTTCTTTTGAAAATCTGTATTGGTTTGCTGCAGGATTCGACTGTTTAACCATCAGTGCATGAATTTTATGAGAAACTGAGTTGGTCAGTTGTCTTTGGCTTTCTTCTTGGAGTAATATGGAAAAGACCTTGGCCATAAATGGTAATGGAATTGAAAGAAGCAACTGACTTCTTATGGATGCAAAAGAATCATTTAAACTAACTAGAAACTTTAGAACATAATCTGATTGTTATCCTTGCAGCAAAAAGGATAAAAGATCACATGTACAGCTTGAAATTTTTCCACAAGTACATGTTGGAAAGGGACGATAACTGATATATTCATCCCATAATGTCTTGAAGGCACTGAAATACTTAGTGATAGAGGAAGAACTCTGATCGATGCAACTCAAAGATTTTTCAAGGTGAAAAACCCTTGGTCCCATCACTTCTTAAGTATCAAGTCTTCAATTCATTCCAAAGATTAAGCGATGAATTCACATATAGCAAACTATTTTGAATGTCTTTGGAAATAGAGTTTATAAGCCAAGAAAGTACCAAGTTATTAACCCTCAACCAAGCTGTATGAAGAATAGATTGAGAAATGTTTAGAGGTCGAATTGAACTATCAATGAACACCACTTTATTCTTGACAAATAAAACTATAGTGATCGAGCGGCTCCAAACAACATAGTTATCTCCAGTAAAGATCTCTGAGACAAGAAGAGCACTAGGGTTATCATTTGGATGCAGATAGTATGGACTTGATGAAATATCTGATGAGTTTGTGTTGACAGAATCGGTAGAACTAATAAAAGCCATTTCAAGAATGAAAGAAAGAAAAAGCAAGAATCACAGACTTCGAAAGATAAAGCTGTGCAGAGGAATCACTACAAAATCTTGAAGAAATTTTGTAATGCAGAGAAGAAAAGAAGTATAAAGAAAATGATCAAAAGATGAAAGAGGATGAATCAATTTCCAAAAAATCAATATGCGGAATTTCTAATCTGATACCATGTCAAGAACTCGATGAATTGGAAAGAGAGCTTGAAAACATAGTAAATGGAAATGAATTATGAATTGTATTGAAGAGAAAAGGAAATACAAGTCCCAAGTTTGCTATTACATTATATTTATACTGAAAATGTAAACTAACAGAATTACATTGTATTCTTTATTTTAGCCTTAGCCTTTACTTATTTGGACTTTAATTCTATATTATCTATATGTGATGCAATATTCCAACACCAGTAGCCCAAACAATTTCTGAGGGGAACATCTTATTTGAAACATGCACGTGTTCTTTCCTTGAAAGTCCGAGACATCCAGTACTTTCTTATTTCGTCAATTATAGCAAGTACTAATTAGTGGTGAAAGTGGTGCAAGACTGAGGAAATTGTGGGGAACCAGGCACTATTACAGGCATTTTCGGTGAATTATTGTTGCGTGCAGCATCACTGTGATCAGTACTTTGGTTGCAATTCTTATTGCTCTGAGCTGCTGCACCCATGATAGAGGAAACGGCTGCAGCTAGTGCGGCTGTGAAGTCATGGTTTGTGGCAATGGCTGCACCGACTGTATTCACCCCAGAACTGAGCTCCTGCTTCTCTGATGACATGCACAAGGGATGCCCTGCGAGTTTCTGTACTGGGTATCCATGCAATGGCAGATGGAAGAAGGATGCAGGGGAGGATGGTGAGAAAGGGGGGCTATGTTGGAACTTCATGATGGAGGGGTCATGATCAGGAGTGTGCGTTAAGTCAAGTGTGAGCTTGGGATATGGTGCGGACTGGTAAGTTGGGGTGGCTATGGTAGAGGCCGGATAACTAGGCATTGACGTGAAGAGGCCGGCCTTTGAAGGGTTGATCATGTCACTAGTGGTGGAGCCGGAAAGTAGCATGTTGGCCGCTGCTGATGTTGTGTTAGCCATGATTGTGGCTGCCGGTGGGAGAGGGTGGTTATGGTTTGCTTCATAGGTTGTTATGAGGACGGACGTGTCCTGTGCACACCTTTGGACCTGTAGACGTTGCAACATGGAACATCTCAAGTTGAGCAAGCACCTTATATACTCCAAAATCAAAACAAGGACCGATCGAGATCGAACAAGAAGGAAAAAGCAAGATACAATACAATTGATTAATTGAGATTTATAACTGCTAATTATATTAAATAAAAATAGTAATGAAACTTTTAGTCCCTTGATCACTTTGAAGAGATACTCCACTTAGCTGCTGGGATGCATGTTCATGAGTACTGCCCAAAAGCCGAAGTTTGAATGTGGGTGCAGGCTATTACAAAGATAATTGTGATATATATATATATATATATATAATAACCTGCTTGGATATACCATTAGATGCATGCCATGTGGCATGTACTATCCCATTAACTAGAGATAGAGACACGTGTATATATCTGTGGCTGGCATCGATCGAACGTACGTACCCAATTTCCACTTAAAATTGGATTTATTATTCCAATATATATTAAAGATTATTAATTAAATAATAATTACCTGCTTCCGAACTGGACATCCAATGGCCATGGTGCAGCGATAGTAAGCACGTGGACAAGGGTTACCCTTTGCGGTCTTCTGACCATATTTCCTCCATTGACATCCATCACTCATCTGATCAAGCACGCACATCATGACCAAATTCATTTCTAATTATTCCCATGCATCTTAGTTCATCGTGATATCAATGCACAAAATAATCATATTATATAATATTAACAGTGATGTATACATATAAAGAGTAATATTATGTATAGTTATTTTTGCATATTTTATATACACGTCACTGATATAATTGACTGTATTAATTTTTTTAATATACATTTAATTACATCAATAAAATGTATAAAAAAGTGCATAAAAATAATTATACATAAAAATTTTAGTATATAAAATATAATCATGAGTAAAAGATCCTAACCGAAGATATTGCATTTGATCGTGCTCTTATGGACACCCTTGCCTTCTTACTGGACACCTCATCATGGGCTGGTATCTTCTCGGCCTCTATGTTCTTTGTTCGGGGCTCCCAACGTAATTTTGATGTATGATGATGATCATGAACATCCACAATGCCACGATCACGATCATCCGCCGTCGAAATATTATGTTTCCTTTCAATTATATTAATCATATCATGATCATGACAATCCATTTCAGCTTGTTCCCAGTTGTCTGCACGAAAAGGCTCATTTATATCCAATAATAATGAAGTAGATGGCCTCCGGTCTCGTACTAACGAACCACCCTTTTCATGTGTACTGTCATCATCCTTCTGATAATTTAAACATGCTAAAAAATTCATTAGCCCTAGTTTCAACTTTGAACAGTAATATATATAATAGTGCAACATATAAAAACTAAAGGGTTAATTTCATATTTCGTCCTCAGATTATCACTAAATTGCAATTCAAAGTATACACCAACAATAATTTGCTACCTCAAACTACGTACCAATAGTTGTAAATTGGACTGAGAATGCAAATTGAGTATTCAATTTGTGGGTGCAAAATGAAAATACTGTCCCAAAATTAAATGAAGTCGGCCAAGTACTCTACTGATCTCAAGGTGATCAAGAAGAGACTGTACACGTGTGGATAAATAGGGGACCAGCTTATGCAGCTAGGTCAATAACTATATGCATGCATGTAGTACTCTTGTTCAACGTTTGCAACTATATATCATGATCATCTTAATTTCCGCGTTGCTACGTACTCATGTAATTAATTATTATATATATATATTAGGTCAAGAGAATATGTAAAGCACGTTTGTCTAGTTGGGTTAAACAAGTTTTTTACAAAAATAATATAGTTTTTTTATAAAAAAAAAAAGACTTGATTAATGAATAATTTAATACATAGAAACAAAAAAGCAAATTTTGACAAAAATCTTTAGATAATGATAGGTCGGTAAGTATAATAATTATATATTTAGATACATTTACAAAAAGATAGTTCGAAATTAAAGTCAAGATACATAAGGAAAATATAGATAAATAAAAATAGCATCATTTTCACCACAATAAATACTGCTACCATACTTAAAGAACGTATAAAATTTGAGATTTTTTTTGAATGTTGGACGATCAATCCAAATAATGTATTTTTATATAATTTTTTTAATCTCAACGTATTTGAATAGATCTTGTTCACATCTAACTGATTTTCTTTGTGCGTTTTTTTTTTTCTTAATTTTTTAATTTTGTACTTGTTGTTCTTTATTGCTATTTTTTTTCCAACCGATCTGAATATTTACACTCAGATTAAAATTTAAGTGTTTTAGGAAAATGTATAAGAGGGTGGGTTTGAGGGGAGTAGGTAGAGAGATAGACATCGAAGAGTGGGAGAGAGATTCGAGAGAGAGAGAGAGACACAGAGAGAGAGGGAAATATATCCTTAAAACAGGAAATTAACGGACTTAACAAAAAAATAAAAAAAGTTAATAGAAAAAAGAAAAAGTTATTGTAGCAATTAGATAGTTCCTTATTATAATAGAATATATATATATATATATATATATAACAAAGCTGCCAAAAGGATGCAACCTGATTGGCATATCCCAGCATCCAAAATAGAGATCTGGATTTTGAAACCCCTCTCCCCAAGCATATCAAAAAATAAAAAGTAAAAAAATAAAAGCTGATTATCTATATGATTTATGAGATGCATACCAATTACATGCATAGCAACCATTGGTTCCCGGGATAGCTAGTCGTGAGAGGCGGCTATGTATGTTCGATGCGTGACACGGATATTCGTTCAAAAGTAGTAGATATTAATGCAATGCCGGAAAATCGTGGAAGTTATATAGTTTGAATTGGACTAAGATCAATGTAGCACGCTTTCCAATAATAAGTTTTGACTCACATGCATACACACGTACAAAGGTCTTAATGGATATATTTTATATTTATTTAGTGTTGGAAGTAAGTTTAATTAATTAATTAATTAATGAACCAAATTTACCGGCGGAAGAGAGTGTTCGATGTTGGTCGCCTGTGGCTGCACTAAAAGTAGGAGATGACTCTGAAGAGCTGTGTAATTCTTGGTTGCTCGAGCCAACATGGCTTTCAGATTTCCATTTTCGTTCCTTGCCAGCTCAAGTTTTGCCCTTATCAAGGTCAACTGAAAATCATGTGCAATTCGATCCATCGATATAATGCTTGGGACGGGGAAAAAAGGCCACAAGTAATATCACTTATTTTCCATGCCTGGAATATCCATCTAAATCAGGAGTGGAAAGAAACTCACTTGGTTTAAGGCCGGCTGCTCTCGATCAAATTTACTTTCCTCATGTGTAACCTTGGTTGGACTGAGAATTAGATCATCTTTCAATCCGGCCTGCAAAAAACCCTCTCCTTTTGGATATGGCAACTTATGATATGCATATAGATCACATACATGCATGTTCGATCGCTAGCTCTATACATGATATATGTTCTATGCCAACCTTTTCTCGATGGATTAAAGTTGGGTCATCAACTTGATTTGAGGGATTTTTTGGTAGAATATATCGGATTCCATGATCGTCGGTTGGTTTCACTTGGGTGTGTGTAAATTTGGGTATTTATGGGAGTTTTTGAAAGAAGCAATTCATTTATTTTGTTTGATAAATATTAGTATTCGTCATATCTAGAAACAAATATGGTTGCGGATTTTCTTGTAAAGGAGGGTGCGATGGATCGGCACTTACAATTTTGGGGTGAGGATTTCAGAGACAGACGTTTTTGTAGCCTTGTATGTACTGATAAATAAGGTCTTCCCTATATTAAGTACTAATATTTGTATCTGTGACTTTCCTCTACCTTAGTGAGACCTTGAATAAAACGGGGCTTTCGCCTCTTTTATCAAAAAAATAAAAAAATGTTCTGTGCATGAGATCAAACTTAAATACTATATAAAAGACATGCATGTATGTGTGTGTATATATATGAAAAGGCAGATCTCTCGAGTCAAGAATGAAGAGCGAACTTACAATATCAATGGAGGACTCGGCCTTTGGTTTCGGTATTAATGGCGGTGCATCCTTGTCATCTTGGTTTAGTACTGGTATTGGTGGCCCTTTCTCAGTTACCTCGCAGCAACGACTCCGTGAAAAGAAGTCATGAAATTCCTTGATCTGATGTGCAGGTTTTGCATCCATGAAATTCTCTAGGACTGAAGGATTAATAGTAATTGGCCGAGCAAGCTCATCGCCTCCGGAGTGCGATGATGCCATGTCGATCCCCGGAGATTTGGGGTACAGATATAAGAATTTTGATATAACAACTTATATAATTGACGGGAAAGGAGGAGCGCGTACTAGAGTCAGATATGTACTGGTCTTTAGTTATAATTTGAAGTCTTTCTCTTCCTTGTAAAGAAAATGATGCTTCATAATCATTTTGAACAATAAAACAAATAAAAAAATATATATAAAAAAGTAAAAAAAAAAAAAAAAAGGCACGGGTTGTTGTTTAGAAGTAGATTAGAAACTTCCAAGCTAGCTCTGATGTGATTAATTAGGTTTTGATCACTTTCAGGCGCCGTTTAATTAGTTGGAGTAGTACTCCATCTTTCATATATATTAATTAATTTGCCATGGTTTTTCTAATCTAATAATTAATTAAGATTATGACAGTCCGTAATCAGGTCATGACCTTCCTACCTAGATCAAGAAAATAACTTCAAATATATATATATATATATATATATATGTATATAATTACTAGCTAGAGGTTATTAGTCAAAATGAGGAAATGGAGCGGAAGATCATGATCATGAATAGCATAGGGTAAAAATACAAATTAGCTACCTAGCTAGGAGCTGTGTCCTTATAAATTGTGCCTAAGTTTAACATTATATATATATATATATATATATATGAAGCATATATATCCTTCATAATTAATTAATTTGCGTACACTAAAAGAAATATTTGTAACAAGTTATTTACGATAAAAATATATTTATTTTGACAAAAAATAACTGTAAGCAAGTAAACAATTCTCTTATAGTTGCATTTGAATATATATAAATATATATATATATATATATATATATATATATATATTTAATAGTAGACACGTAAATAAATCTGATGATGAGCTTAAATATTGGTCAAGATGTTGAAAATATGGTCATCTCGTCAGAGTATTATATATGCTCTATGGTATTGAATGCTTGACCAATTAAGAGGTCTTTTGAATAAGGATGAAGATGACCATCAAGCTCATGATGTTGCCACCCCCCTCCCTCCCCCCACCACACAGACACACAGAGAGATATGTATATGTATGTACGTACTTAAAATCAAGGTCTTGCGCTCTCCATGTGAACCATAATCTATTGGCCGACTATAGACTATATATTAAGATGAATCCACCGTCCACGTCGTGTGTTTATTTTCCAATTCTTTCCTCAAAAGAGTCATATACGTACTTTGACTAATAGACCTATACCCATTTAACAAATTATAACGACCAATTGCAAATTAATTTGAGGCTTGCTTGGCGCTTCGCTTAGATAATTGTTGGAAAATGTTAAACAGTACGTAATTTACCATTTGTGAGCAAAGTTTCAAACTTGAATTTAGTTTTTTTAATATATGATTTATAATTTATTGAAATTTTTCATGAAAATTCTCTTCAAATTAATTATTAATTGGCCGGCTGGATGCTGACAATATCTGTAGATCTCCTAGGCGCTATTCCTGTATATCTTTTCAATAAATATTGGGGTTGTAGGAAGAGACCGCCGGTTTGATCAGTCGTCGGGAGTAAAATGAAGGTACTTGCGTCAAAGGCCGCGCTCATGTGATCGGTACGACTTCTAGATGAAATTGCAAACAAAGCAAAAGATATAAAAGATGGACGCGGGAGGAAAAACTAGGCGAAGATCACCATCAAGAAGAAGTCGATGCCGTATCCCACACTTTCCTGCATGCAGTCGCTGAATCTTCTGCGAAATTACGCAGAAGAAGTCGAAGATATGCATTAATGCTAATTGTGACGTTTTGGCATGACTTGTGGAACACCATTTTCCTTTCTCATCTTATTATATATATATATATATATATATATATATATAAGAAACAGCTCACTCCCTCCCCGAATCTACCAAACACTTGTCATCATGTCCAACTTTACAAACATAAGTGGGCAATTACGTACGAAACACCTGCTTCGTATGTCACACGTTGATCTATATGAAGGTAGCTAGGTACGTTGTAAAAATAAAATTCAATATTGCTAAGCTTCGACCCGCACGAAAAGGGCAATGAATTGGATACTGTCTCGGTACGAGGGATCCTGCACACGTTTCACCTGGTGATCCCATGCTTTACATTCGTATGCTCAGTTGAGAACAGAACCTTTTATCCCTACCAGGTTGAGGTCCCATGTAACGGAATGGGGGGACGGTATTTTTGAATATTCCATTTTACTCAGCATGAACATTACACAGAGCCTCAAGGCTTTATATAGGCGTACAATAAAGCATGTTCTGACATAAAGGAATAAAATACAAAATGGAATCGAGTTTGTTACAATAAAATTCTAGAAGATTTACACAGCTACGGAGGTGGAATTGTCTGCTTCTTATTCTTGAGAATATTGCCTTCTTGATATAGGTTAATATGCCCTCTTGAGTCTAGCGGGTTGTCCAGCACAGTTACACTCTTCCGAAAGTATGAGAATCGATCAGCTACCAAGGGTTTGGTGAACACATTAGCTAGTTGGTCTTTGCTGCTGCTAAATTGAACTTGTAATGTCTTGACAGCCACTCTATCATGCACAAAATGAAAATGGAAAACTTTTCTTCAAGCAAGAAGCGGACCGAATTATGCACCAATGCTAATGTGGACTAAATGAAATGGCACGTTTTGTTTGGAGCAGGAAGAGATTTTGCTTGCCTCAACCATGCGTTTTGAACTTCTCTCTTTTTGCGTTTTGATAGGTTCCCACTCCCTCTCCATTCTCTTCTTCTCTCCCTCGTTCCCATTCTCTCTCCATTCTTTGCAAAACACTTCTTCTCTCTCGTTGAGTCTCATGGTCTCCTCTCCCAATTTTTGTCTCTCACTACCGCTGTGGTCTCCTTTCCTAGTTTTTGTTGCCTTCTCTCATAAATACCTGGATGAACTTAGCAGCAAAAAGTAAGTATCGTGCTTTAGATTGTGCTGGTTTCCACAACAAAGTTCTTTTTTACCATGCAGAATGCAACCCTTTGCTAGGTAGCCACATAATTGTAATAGAAAATTTGACAGTCCTCTCTATATCTGAACATAATTGCTTCCTATCGCATGCTTGAAGATGATAAAAGAGATTTTTGTTTTTGTTTTTGTTTTTTTTGTTTTTCTGTTTTTTTAATGAACGGTAGAAATATAAAAAGCACTACTTTTTCTATTTCATAATTCATTGTATACTTTGAGCACCCTGGAATTTCCCACCTTCCCAAATCAAGTTGAAATGAACTGTGGACGATCTTGATATTTCTTTAGCATTTAAAGATGCATTTTGGCTTAGAGCGACATGGGGCATCATAGTTTGAGTTAAGTGCGGGATGGATAGAAAGAAAGGATATGTCATTTTGTGCAACAAAACAACAAATTGTTTGTTGCTGTTGTGGAGAGTCTGCCATTTTCATTTTTGAACACACTAACTGAAATGGAAGATTTCTTTAGCGGCATGTCGTGTTTGTTTTTTAATATATATGAATACATACCCGTGTAAAAAATCCAACAAACAGGCCTCTTAGAGACAACATTCTTGTAGTACCAAATGAAGTCCACCTTCTCCCAAACATTGCAGAAGAAGCCATCAGCTCGTTGCTGACCTAGATAGTTAGCATTGTTGAGCCAATTTGGGTGATGAATACCCACCTCAAAGTGTAATGTCTTGCACTCTTTGTTCGAGTCCAATGTTTAGATGAAGGAAGTACCATTATTTCATTCAAGGTCGTAGAGAAGTTTGCCCAGCTTGTTCTGTATGATGTTGAAGTTCTAGCCATTGGGCCAGTCGTACCAGAGATCGACTATCTAGAGGGAGCCACTATTGTTCATGAAGAGTATGGAGTGGAATTGGTGCAACCGTGGGGTTGGTGTTGGGTATTCCTCTTTGGATTTGTAGAGAGCACTGGTGAGGAAGAAGAAGAGGATGGATATGGTGATGGGTTTGGCTGCAGAGGCCATTGTCATTTCCCTCTTCTTCATGTTTTCTTCTCTTTACTTTTTTATTTTTAATTAATCTAGCAAAATAATCCATCAACGTTGGTGCACAGATTAATCTGCAATCTGCTTGTACATAGAAGAACTAAATGAAAATCTATATCTATATGTTTAGTGCGAGAGTGGTAAACAGGATTAGAGGTCAAATATGTTGCCCATAAGTTATCACACCACAGAATAGGGGTTTGGCCAAGGAGAAGCCGAGCTCTTTGATCAAGTTTTGCAGCCATATGAGTTCGGCAGTGGTATTGGCCAAAGATTTGTATTTGGCCTCTGTGCTAGACCTTGCAACAATTTGTTGTTTTCTTAAGTTCTAGGAAATAAGATGATTGCTCAGAAAAATACAATACCCTCCAGTAGAACATCTATCATCTGGGCAACCGGCCCAGTCGGCATTAGAGTATGCATGCAATGTAAATGGGGATTTTTTTGATAGGAAAATACCATAATTCATGGTTGATTTGAGGTAACGAATGATCCACGGCTGTCCAATGAGATAATTTTGAATCATGCATGAACTGGCAGACTTTATTTACAACATATGACACATCAAGCCGAGTTAATAAGATGTATTGTAAGCTACCTATAGTGCTTCTGAATAATGTAACATCATCAAAGGAAGGTGAATCAAGTTTAGAAAGCATTTTTTTCAAGGATTAAATATCTGTATTGTAACCGCATCATAGTCTCTCTCTAAGGAGAGTTCTAGTCCTCAGTTAGGAGTGTCCCAAGTGAAGCTAGATGGAAGAAATCGAAGATCGGTGGAGTAATCTGAGGCTTACGGAGGAAGAAGAAGAGGTCATTGAGGTCCCTCAGGGGTGTGAAGAAGAAATACAGCGTAAGGGAGAGAGAAGTCTTATCTGCAAGATCTGTTCAGATTGAGTGATTGGCAAGAAAGTCATAGCTACTGCAATGGGGAAGATATGGAGAATTAGCAAATGAGCTGTGTTCCAGGAGGTGGAAAAAAATGTCTTTGTTATTACATTCGCCAACCATGCTGATAGACAGAGGATCCTAGATGGTAAACCATGGCCATTTGCAAGCGTGTTATTTATGATTCTGTCTTATGATGGAGACTTACAACCCGGGAAAATGCATGTTGATAAAGAAACATTCTAGCTATAAGTTCACAATCTCCCATTAGGCTTTATGACGGAAGAATGGGGTCATCGTATCGGAGCATCGGTAGGAGATGTGCTGGATGTTGATGTTGACAAGGACGGGATAGGATGGGGCAAATGCTTGAGGGTGAAGGTCGAAATTAAATTACAGAAGGCCATAGCTAGAGGAAGAACTATAATGGTGAACGGGAAAAAGGTATGGCTGAGCTTTAAATACGAGAAGCTTCCAAAGATATGCTTCAGCTGTAGGTGGATTTTACATGGCGAAAACGGTTGCCCGAATGAAACGGGAGGCAACCAGGCTTACATTTCTCAGTTTGGTTCGTGGCTAAGGGTAGAGAACAGTTATAAACGGCGGCCAGTTTTCATTCCCTCAAATGGTAACTCAAATGGCCGAGAGGATGGACAATAGGATCCTGTAAAGGAAGCTGTAGGTAGCGAAGTAGAAGGTTCTATGGGAAGCATTGCGAGCAGGAGACAAGTTAAAGATCTAGCCTTGAACCAAAACGGAGTAAGGTCGGGTGGTAGTGAGAACCATGGCTTTGAAGGAGAAACGACAACAGTGGACATGAGGCAAAAGAATTTGGCGGGAGAAGGTGGGTAGATTGCTACAGTGGATGAGACTGATGGGACACAGTATGGGGCGACGTAGGGAGTAGGCATGAGTCTACACTGTGGAGGAAACCTGCATGGGGACGAGGTTCATACAGGGCGGGAAACAAATGAAACACTGATGGGCCTAACGGTAAAAGGTTTGCCAAATGTGGCTTTGGAAAAGCCTAAAGCTACGAACGAGCCCAACAAACAGACTCAAGAAAGGAAACAAGATGATGGGGAGAGGTCGACGAGTCAGTTAATAACAACGGACCAAACAGAAGAAGTAGTGACTTCTAACCAAGGGAGTCGTAGGTGGAAACACCATGCTAGAGGACAAGGATCAACTCCTATGGAGGAAGGTCTGCGACCAGGGACCAAGAGAACAGCTGAGTTTAATGAAGAGGTCCAAGGTGCACCAGCACGAAAGAGAAGAGGTAAGATCTCTTGTTACAAAAGTGATGGAAACATCATAACTGAAACGGTAGTGGCTGGTGACCAGCCCCACCGAGGGCCATGAAAATTCTTAGCTGGAACTGCCGGGGGCTTGGGAACCCCCGGACAGTTCAGAGCCTTTGTTTCCAAACAAAGGAGAAAGATCCTGACTTGGTTTTTCTGATGGAAACCAAGTTGTCCCAAGCAGGTGCTACCAAGGTAGCAAGGAAGGCCAGATTTGAGTGTTGTGTGGCTGTAGATGCAGTGGGGAGAAGTGGTGGGTTGATGCTCATGTGGAAGCAAGAAGTTCAGCTAGAACTAATTAACTATTCTCAAAGACACATTAATGTGTTAATAAAAAGTGATGAGAACAATTTAAACTGGGTTCTTACCTGTTTTTATGGTCATCCCGAAACAAACAAGAGGAGGGAAGCATGGCAACTTTTGCAGTCATTTAATCCTAGTGATATGGGGTGGAGAATAATAGGTGACTTCAATGAGATTCTGTCACATGATGAAAAGATAGGATGAAGGGTTAGATCAGAGAACCAGATGGGGTTATTTAGAGAGGTGGTAAAAAATTGCAGACTTTTTGATCTGGGATGGGAGGGGAACAAATACACTTGGTGTAACAGACACGAGAATGAAACATTCACTAAGGAGAGATTAGATAGAGGCCTAGCCAATAGAAGATGGTTGGAGTCTTTTCCAGATGCTAAAGTCAGCACCATGATGGCATTATGCTCAGATCATAGGCCTATTCTACTGGACTGCTCGAGAAGAAGGGGGGAAAGAACACATTTCTATTACCATTTCAAGTATAAGATGAACTGGACCAAGGAGGAAGGTTGTAAGATATAGTTGCAGAAGTGTGGCAAAGAGAAAACCACCATCTAAGGCAAAACAGTAGGTTACAAAGCAAGTTAGAGAGATGTAGCAAAAGGCTTATGCACTGGAGCAGGGACCTGAGAAGAAACAGATTAGCAGTCATTAAGCAGAAAATAGAAGAAATCAAACAGTTGCAAGAGGAAGAGAGAGCAGATAACATGCGTGATCTCAAAAGATTGCAAAATGAGGTTGGCTTCTTACTTGACCAGGAAGATGCAAGATGGAAACAAAGGGCCAAAGTCCATTGGTTGACACATGGAGATAGGAATACCAAATTCTATCATGCCTGTGTCAATCAAAGGAGAAAAAAGAACTCTATAAAACAGATTGTAGATGGAGAAGGGAGAGTGTTAAGTTCAAAGGAGGAGGTGGCATCGGGGTTCAGGCTTCATTTCAACAAGGTCTATCAATCCTCTAACCCTACTGAAAGGGCTATCCAACACTGCCTAAGTGGTGTAGAACACAAAATCTCAAGGGGCAAGAGTGAACTACTGGATAAGGATTTTTCTCCTGAAGAGGTAATGATTGCTCTCAAACAAATGTCACCCTTTAAGTCACCTGGGCCAGATGGATTCAGTGCTGGCTTCTACCAGGATCATTGGGATATAGTTGGTTCTGATTTGGTCAAAGCAGTCCTAGATTTTCTTAGAACTGGTGGGATGCCTACAGGTTTGAACCACACTCTTATAGCCCTAATCCCTAAGGTGAACTCCCCCAAATCAGTCAATGATTACAGGCCAATCAGTCTCTGCAATGTGTGGTATAAATTAATCTCGAAGGTCTTGGCAAACAGGCTAAAATCAGTGTTGCAAGAGGTCATATCCTGGAACCAAAGTGCTTTCTTACCTGACAGGTTAATCACAGGCAACATCATGGTAGCATATGAGCTCCTTCACTCTATGCAAACTAGGCAAAAGGGAAGAGAATGCAGTATGGCCATTAAGCTAGATATGTCTAAGGCATATGATAGAGTGGAATGGGATTTTCTGCAAACTATGCTTACCAAACTAGGTTTCAGTGACAAATGGAGGGGGCTAATCATGGCGTGTGTGAAATCTGTTACCTAGTCAGTAGTGGTGAATGGGATCCCAGGAGACATTATATGGCCAACAAGAGGATTAAGGCAAGGGGATCCTCTTTCACCTTACCTTTTCCTCCTATGTGCAGAAGGCCTAAGTACCCTTCTGCATCAAGCTGAAGCAAGAGGCCTCATCAAGGGTGTTGCTGTTACAAGGGGTGGAAAAAGAATCAACCACCTCTTGTTTGTTGATGACTGTGATGTTTTGCAGGCCAAAGATAGAGGAATGGTCCATCATTGTTCACTTGTTAAAAATCTATGAAGAAGCATCGGGACAGACCCTGAACAGGCAGAAAACATACATCCTTTTTAGCTCAAATACTAATTCAGTAGTGAAAGAGTGCATTTCCCAACAAGCTGAAGGGGTAATTTGTGATAGCTATAACAAATACCTGGGTTTGCCCACCACGGTAGGAAAGTCCAAGTATAACACTTTCAGAGGTCTAAAAGAGAAGATATGGAAAAGGATTAACAGCTGGAAGACCTCATTTCTATCTTTTGCAGGGAAGGAAATCATGATCAAGAGTGTTTTACAAGCCATACCAACATATATAATGAGCGTTTTTAAATTGCCAAAAAGACTCCTCAGAGAAATGGAAACCATGATTGCAAAGTTCTGGTGGAATCACAAAAAGGAAGGTAGGGGTATACATTGGAAAAGTTGGAGCAAACTAGGAGCAGCAAAAGGTAGAGGGGGACCGGGGTTCCGGGATCTCAACTATTTTAATAGAGCCCTTATTGCCAAGCAAGGATAGAGAATGTTACAGGAACCCTCCTCCTTGATGGCTCAAATATTCAAAGAAAAGTACTTTAAGTCATGCAACATGATGGAGGCACAAGCAGGCTATTGTCCTTCTCAAATTTGGAGGAGCTTAAGGTCAGTGATGGATTTGATAAGAGCTGGAAGCATTTGGAGAGTAGGAAATGGAAAGAGCATAAGGATATGGAAAGACAAATGGGTGCCTATACCTTCTACTTTTCAGATTCAGTCTCCTATCAAGGTATTAGAACCTGATGCAACTGTCGATGAGCTTATTGAAGAAGAAAGCAAGACATGGAAGAAAGAGCTAGTACAAGCCATTTTCAGACAAGAGGAAGTTCAGTGTATTTGCAGCATACCTATTAACATAAGAGGGATGGATGATAAAGTAATATGGGGGCTATCAGATAAAGGGACTTTTTCAGTAAAGAGTGCATACTATACAGACCTGGAGAAAAAGAAACAGAAGACAGGAGAGACATCAAATGGTGATCCAAATGAAATTTGGTGGGGGAAAATATGGAGACTAACAAGCCCAAGGTAAAATAGTTTATTTGGAAAGGCCTCAATGGAATACTACCAACAAAGAGTAATCTTTTCAAGAGAATGATAGTTGAAAACTCTACTTGTCCTGTCTGCAATAGAGATGAGGAAACAACATTACACGTGCTATGGGATTGTCCTGCTTCAGTAGATGTATGGGGAGGGGAATGCAGTCCAGTTAAAAAATGGAAAAGGAATTATGCTGACTTCAGATCACTATGTCTGATTTTCAATCCAAGCTGGAAGAAGGAAAGCTTCATATAGTAACTGAGGTGCTTTATGGCCTATGGAGAAGGAGGAATGAAGTAGTATTCGAAGGAAAGTTCAAAGGCCCTTCTGTAGTCTTTCAGTTGGCTCTACAGGAAGTAGAGGCAATCAAGTTGGCTCAAGAAAAGCCGAGAGCGAGTCAAACAAGTCCAACAGCAGCGGTGAGAACTCTATGGAGACCCCGTAAATTGGGATCATATGAAAGTGAATGTTGATGCAGCCATGGATAAAAAAATGGGGAGGATGGGTATTGGTATTGTAGTGAGGGACTACAGTGGTGAGGTACATGTGGTGTTAGCTAGTCCCAAACAAGCAACAAAGAGTGCTAATGCAGCTGAGAGCTGGGCCATGCTTCGGGCTGTTCTGTTGCGCAGGGAACTAGGCCTCAGACAGGTGCAACTAGAAGGAGATGCGAAGATGGTAGTGGATGCAGTCAATTCAAATACACAGAACACTTCATGGGATGGACAAGTTATAGAAGACATCAAATCTGTCATGTGTGCCCAGCCAGGGTGGTCAGTATCATTCTTGGGGAGAGATGGCAACAAAGTAGTGCATGAAACTGCAAGATTAGCTTTATCTTTAAGTTCTGAATGTATTTGGGTAGAGGAGGTGCCACCTGAGGTCTTCCCTGCTGTTATTTCAGACAAGTCTGTTATTGTAGAGTCATATTAATGAAGTAATGTTTCATTTCAAAAAAAAAAAAAAAGGTTTAGAAAGCTTGGTGGATGCGGACATAGGTGAGGAGATTAAATTGGCAGTAGTCATATTTGTCTTTTTCAACAAATCAGATATGTATTTTCATTGAATAATGAGCATGCCATCAGGAAGAGACTCAACTTCTAAGCCAAGGAAGTAAGATAATGTGCCCAAATCTTTGACTGAGAACATGTGCCCAAGTGAAGTGATTAAGTCATCAACAGCAATGGAGATGAAAAAGTGATGATCATATCATCAATGTACACAGGGATGAATATGCAGAGTGTAGATGTATGCATGATAAAAAGGGAGGGATCACCCTTTGATGCCAAGAATCCATAATTGGTAAGCCAGAAACTCAATTTAGAAAACCAAGCTCAGGGAGCTTGTTTGAGATTGTAAATGACCCTATCGAGTTTACACACAAAATCAAGCCTTAGGGATCAACAAAACCACTCGGTTGTTCCATAAAAACTGTCTCAAAAAGCTTACTATAAAGAAGTACTTTATGATGTAATGCCTCGTACCTGAGAGGGTAGGAGAATTACTACCTGTCACTTATATTCGGGTCTCCAAATATGAATAAAATCTCCAAAGTTTTCAAAATGATTATACATTCATATTTATCAACTTCATATCAAAAAGACATCAAAGCATAAAGAAACAATTAATATAAATCCTTGTCACCACAATTTTCCAATAACCTCAACATAATAAACAATAATTTAATAAGTCTCAAATATCCAAATAACAATAAAGACTCCAAATACTCATTTCAAACCCTTCTAATGACATTGGTAACATTAAGCACTCGACCACCTATTCCACATCTATCAAAACTCCAAATTATATTCTTGACTCTCAACTGGGTCGTCAATATCATCTGAAAAATATTAGGAGGAGAAGGAATGAGTTATCATCAACAACTCAGTAAGCAGGAGACATATACTAGCATGCAAAACATGAGCATTTACAGAGTAAAACATGCAAAGATAAATATTTTTCATAGTTATTAATCAAAACAAAACATGTTTCAAAACAAAGGTACTTTGGCATAACATAACTTAGCATCATCATCATATCAAAACAAAGCATCTTACAAAGTAGATACCATGTTTAACTCTCGTGGTAGCGTTGTGCTAATCCCGACAACCAAACTGGACAGAGACAGAGATGAAATCATTCTCTTATTATTCTCACAGCCCCGAGTGTGCACATAGGAAAGACAACAAATAAACCACCTTACTTCCAAAGTGGATGCACTCAGAGATAGAGGAGTTGGTATCAACCTAAATAGAGGAGAGCAGAAATAGAGTCAGATACAAAATCAATACACCATGCCAAAGGTTTTCAGAAGCCATATCAGAATAAAACAGAGTACCAAAAGATATTTAGATCTTTCTCACATACTGAAAACAAAGGTCAGAACATCTTTCTAAATAAATGCACAACTTTTCAAATTTTTCATATCACTCTTTTTCATATTTTAAAAACAACATAACAAAAATACAGCTTATGTCTACACGATACATGTCAAAAAATATTTTTCCTTTTTTCATATCGATTTCATGAGTAATGCAAAGAAATGACCGAAGTTGTTTTTTTCCAAGTTCTCATTTTATGACAAAATATGAAAACTTTTCATAAAGTCAACCCAGTATCAAATATTTGTGTAAAACTAGCATAGGAAGCCTGCTTACCTGACTCATGCAGCGTATTATCTATGCCTTGAAATCAACCACTAATAGTCTCGTCACCTATTGATAAAATATAAGAAAATACACTAAGTGTTAATGACCAACAACACAACTTCGATCTAAATAATTAAAACCCATAATTCCAAACCATGTTTCAGCACATTAATGCAACTCAAGCAACCACATAAAAACCTAGACAGCCCACACTTCAAATATACCAATTTCAATACTGACCTATACATCCACCAACCAACGTCAAACTCAAAAAATCGAAATATCAACACCAACATAGCAGCCCATATCTCAAAACAACCACCAATTCAACCAAATAAGCAATACACACATCAAACTTTTCTCAATTCACAACTCCACAAAAATTTCCAAAACTTCTTAAATTTTAATCTGCACCCATCGAGATTCACTACTATTTATTCCCAAAAAAAATCTAGTCTAGCAATATTTCAATCATCTTGCACCCGTACTCAGTGAAAAACATAGGTTTGCTACAACACAAACCGCAAGTAAAATTTATTCAACAGAGTTTAAACTAAAACATGGAATTTATTAGAGGGAAAGAAAAAGATAAAAGCTTACCAACAAGAGGGTCTCAGCAACCCCAAAAACTGAAACTCTATCACCACTCACCATACCCAAAACTTTTTAGGAAAAGAGGACGACACAAAAAAGGGAGAGGAAATCTGAAATTGAAAGAAAACTACCAATGAGACAAAAAAAAAAAAAAAATAAAATCAATCCATAGGACTCTTGAAGAAGAGAGTGCACGGTGAAACTACTTTAATGGTGAGACCTAGGATTAGAACCAATCCAACCCAACACAACACCAAGTCCGATTAATACCTAGAGGAAAAATAGAGAGAGAGAGAGAGAGAGAGAGAGAGAGAGAGAGAGAGAGAGAGAGAGAGAGAGAGAGAGAGAGAGAGAAGTTACCGGCATGTGAAGTGGATGGCGGAACCAGGCTTTGAAAACTTCCAAATTTGTAGTAAGAAAATCACAGGGAAAAAGAATAGCACGAGAAGGGAAAGCAAACTAGTTTGCAAGGGATAGAAAGTGAAGAGAGGCGTGAAGCAAAATTGAACCAACATGTGAAAAAAAAAAAAGATGCTAGAGAGAAAAACAGGGGAACAACAAGCGAAAAAGAGGGAAAATCAGGGGAGGAAGAAACTGAAGAGGGAAGAAGAAACTTACCAAAACAACGCCGTTTCGTGGTTTCAAGGGTTGGGCTATACTCTAATATGGGCCTCAAGCCTGGGCTTTACATCCTCCCCCCTTATAAAAATTCTGTCCTCCGAACTTATTACAAGTTATCAAAGCTCCCATTAAAAGTCGTGGGTGTTTATCTCGCATCTCTTCCTCAAGTTTCTAAGAAGCTTCCTTTGTAGTGTGATTATTGCACAACACCTTTACCAAAGGAATGGCTCGAGCCCGTAACACGTGTTTTCTTTTCAAAGATACCAGCCACGAGCAACAACGATGGAAAGTACAAGCTGAATTGTAGAGAGCTTGACGACTGGACTGAGAATTTCGATATAGTTGATACCAATCGATTTGTTAGTGAAAACCTTTAGCCATGAGTCTAGTTTTCCTCCTCTCAATGGAAGCATCAGATTTCAACTTTGTCTGAAAAACCCATTTGCAACCAACCAAATTAGACGCAGAAATATGGGGAACCAATGTCCAGGTATTTGTCTTAAGAAGGGCTTAGTATTATTGGGTCGTGACAGCCTTCCATTCAGAAAACTTGGATGCTATAATGAAAGATGAAGGTTCATTGGGAATCATGGCAGTGGAGGGAAGGAAGTGCCAAGTTGGATAGGGAATGGTTCCATTAGTGAGAAGGTGTGGTCATGAAGAATTAACGAGTGATAATAGGGGAGGGAGGTGGTTGCAAGATGGTGGAGGGCTGAGATGAGGAAGGAATGACCGAAGGAGATGACGACTGATTTGAGGAGTTAGGGTTTTCAAGAAGATTAATTTGGAAAAAAGTAGACAGAAATGAGTGATTAGTGGGCTAGGTTTGGGAAGAAGAAGGGGGAACTTGGATGAGGAAAGTTCTATGGGTTTGGGTTTGGATGAGGAGTTGGGTGTGGGCCAAGATTGAGAGACGTGTTCTAGGAGGAGTGAGGAGTTGATAGTGGGCTAGACAGAGGCAGACTACCAGAAGTTGGGCCAAGAATGGAGTGAGGAAAAACTAGAAGGGGTACAGAGAGGGGTTCGACTTGAGGTATAAGTAGAATGTTAATGGGCTGTTTATATGGAAAGTGGGTATCATTGAAAACAACATCACAAGAAATGTAAAGACGATTTTTGGTGGAATCAAGACACTTGTAGCCTTTGTGAGAGGGACTATAGCCTAGGAAAATGCATGAGGTAGAACAAAAACTTAATTTGTGATGGTTGTATGGATGGAGGTTATGCCAACATTCCAAAAATTTTAAGGAAGGAATAGTTAGGAGGTTTGTGATAGACCATGAAATAGGGAGACCTATTTTGTAAAATGGGAGTGGGAAGTAAATTTATAAGGTAGGTGGAGATTTCAAAGGCGTTGGCCCAAAAAAAAAAGGGTAATGAGGCTTGGGCTAGTAAAGTGAGCCTAGTCTTAATGATATGACGATGTTTACGGTCAATTAGACCGTTTGTTGGTGTGTATATGGACAAGAAAAGCAATGAATTATTCCAAAATTTTTGCAAAGTGTGGTAAGAGGAAGAAATTCCCCTTTGGCATCAATTCGTAAGGTAATGATTTTGGTATTAAAAAAGCGTTTAGCAAATTTAATAAATGAAGTAAAAACAGATAAGACATCTAATTTATTTTTAAGAGGAAAACACCAAGTGAATATAGTAAAATGATCAACTATTGAAAGGTAATATTTAAATCCACTTCTCGAGACAATTGGAGCTGGGCCTTAGATGTCAGCCCACAAGAGGTCTAAGGCTTTACAGATTGTGTTGAACTTAAAGAAAAAGGAAGTTGATGGGCTTTTGCAATGGGACAATCAGGACAAACAGAAGGGGAAGGAGTGGGGAAATAAGGCAAACAACTCGTGTGCAAAATGCGGGAAACCACTTCGAGAGTAGGATGTCTAAGTCTTTTATGCCAACAATCAAGCAGTGCTTTTTCACCAAGATGTCATCGCAAAATTGATGAACAGAAGGATAAGACAATAGTAGGGAGGAGGAGAACTGATAGAGCCCATTATGGGTTGGTCCGGTGATGAGGAGCATCCCTATCCGGTTGTCATTCATGGATAAATGAATTGCATGAAATTCAAAGAAACAATTATTGTCAGTGCAAAATTGAAGAATAGAGGCAAGATTTTTGTTAATAGAAGGTACATATAGTAGATTTCGAAGTTTAAAAGCAAAAGAATTAATGTGCAAGGAGGAATCACTAATGTTTTGAATGGTAAGACCCATGCCATTGCCAACTGGAATATGTTCTTGTTCACTAAATGGTTCGGATGTGAGGTTGAGATGTGAGAGATCATTGGTTATGTGATGGGTAGCTGCACTGTCAGGATACCAAGTGGAGTTTGGGATGATTGAGGGGGAAGTGTAGTTGGCTGAAAAAGATTTGGGAGGTTCATATTGATAGGCATGGTCAAAGCGAAAATAGTATTGTAATGCAACATGTCCAGGTTTGTTGCATACTTGACAGGTAGGTCTATTTGGGTTGTTGTTTGGCTAGGAAAGGTTCTGTTGAGAGGAACGTCCTCGGTTATAGGAGGACCGTCCTCAGTTTCGGCCATTTCGGCCTCCACAAAAGTTCCCTTTGCCTCTCTGGTTGGTGCTTGTGGTTACATTGGCAGATGGTTCAAAGGGAGAGGGTAGAGAGGAATGAGAGTTATGATTCATTCGGCTTTCATGTGTGAGGAGAAGATGGTAGAGTTCATGAGATGCTATGGTTCAACTCTAGTGGCAATGAAGGTGATAAAAGACTCGTAGGTTGGACCAAGACTGTTGAGAAGGTAGGTCACAAACTCCTTATTAAAAAATGGATTTCTAGTTGTAGCAAGTGTGTCAACCAACAGTTTCACCTTGCTGTAATACTTCGAGATGGGTTACTCTCCTCGAGGCAGATTGGTGAGTTGAAATTTGATATGAAATTCTTTGGTTGTGGAATGTGAAGTGAACTTGGATTCAAGAGAGGTCCATAGCTCACGTGATGATCCTGCAGAGATAACATGGTCAACTACAAATTCAGTTAGTGAAGAAAGTAGTATGCTCAAAATAAGTTGATCCCGTCACTGCCAGTTCAAGAAAGTTGGGTTTAATTTGAGAGTGGTACTATTTTCAATAGAAATCATTTTTGGAGGAGGTGGCTCACAACCATCCACACGAGAGAACAAATCTTGTCCTCTAAGATAGGCAGTAAGCTGAGCTTTTCACAAAATATAATTTTTAGAGTTGAGTTTAATAGTGACTAAATAAGGAAAGGAGGAAGGAATGGAGGTAGAGGATGAAGAAGATGCAGCTATGTTGTTTGCCATAATGAATGTGATAAAAAAAGAAAAAAGAAAAAAGAAGAAGAAGAAGGATCAGAGAGACTGTTAGTCTAATAGCTCTGATACCATAACAGAACAGGGACACATAGTATTTTTGAATATTCCATTTTACTTAGCATGAACATTACTAAGAGCCTCAAGGCTTTATATAGGCATACGATAAAGCATGAACTGGCATAAATGAATAAAATACAAAATGGAATCAACTTTGTTACAAGAGAATTCTAGAAGATTTTCACAGCTATCGATGTGGAATTGTCTGCTTCTTATTCTTGAGAATATTGCCTTCTTGATGTAGGTTAATACCATGTACAATTCCATGCCCTCCTCCTATTTGGTTTCGTATCATAAAGATGAGTACATCTTTGAGAAATGAATCATAAAGATGTATCTCGATATTCTTTTGCCATAAATGAGGATATTCTGCCTTTTTTTTTCAGATAAAAAGCAACGTAAATCATCCTTAGGGCAGAATTTAAGTCTCAAGCAACCTTATTTAGGATGGGGGTTGCCATGGTACAGCCACACATGAGGAGTACCATTCACATTTCCATGTTTCACCCTCCCCCTCTTTCCATACTTTGACGATCATACAGTCTTGGTGGAGTATTTATCCACTCGTGAGTACCAAGTTCACTTTTTTTTTCCCAAGAAATAGTTCATAAAAATCTCACAAATGTTAACTCACCAATTAATGTGGCTAAATATAATAGTTATAATTCTTTACAATAAAAAGAATTTTACAATCTTATTAACAACAAGAAGTCATATCGTTTAGTAAACTTTACCTACGTAAAGATCTTTTTGTAACCAACATTTCTCTTTCATCTTTTTTCAGATTGAGATCAAGAAGAGGAAGGACACATCCAGAATCACCTCCCCAATGTTTGAAACAATTAGCACTTATGATGGTGGCATTCAACAGAGTATATGCATTGGCATATCGGTGTTAATGGCATCAACCCAAACGTGTAAAATATCATAATGAAGAATTGCAACACGTTGAGCTTGACCGTGTACAAGTTTTTAAACAATTGCATTAAAAATGAATGCGTTCAGAATAAATAAACAGTTTGTGGCAGATAATGTTTGGAGGAAACTGAAGAATTCAATACATCTGGAACTTTTCCTTGGTTTTCTCAAAGACCTGTTCCGCAATGATGGCTCCATTACCATCTGCTCTTTTAATCTCCAAGTGAGCCTTCTGATGTTTACTTGTACCTCTTAATGCGTCCGCAATAAAATTGTCAAACCCGATAGCAATGGCTGCTTCGGCCTTGGCCCCGTAAACCAGCCTCTGACATTAAAAAAGTACCAAAACATGTTATTTCATATCCTACAACTACCAGGATAGAAAGGCAAATAATGAGGAGAAGAGTTCAACCTTTATTCGTGAAAGATGGATAGCACCAAAGCACATGGGGCAAGGCTCACACGATGCATAAATTTCACAGTCTGAAAGCTCAATCTGCTGGAGCTTTTTACATGCCTGATAAGATGCATAATGTCTTAGAGTGAAGATAATGCACCTTTCAAAGCAACAATGATTAAATGCTTCCCCAATCACACTTGATTTGAGGATGAAATTACAAGAATCCTCAATTTCTACTCTCAATCAAATAATAAAGAAAGAGGCAAAGAAAAAAAACTAAAACAGACAAACTCGTAAACTGGATAATCTATTTTTAGCACATTCGATAGTTTTTACATGGCCTGTGTAATGTATGATAATGGATGAGTCAAATTAGCTCCTCTTGTTATGCCCTTAATAGCCATATAGCTGTTCCAGGAGTGGGACAGCAAACTCCAACCTAGTAAACACAGCTTCCTAAGTTTTTCAACAAGATCAGATAGCATTCTTTTCCTGTTATTGTTCATAATGTCGATCATGGGATCTAAAACTAGGTCCTAACCATTTAAGTTTACCTGTTGAAGTGTGAATGAATCAAAGTCCACAGAGAGGGCTTGAACTCCCCTGCCATGTGCTGTGTTCGACTAAATAATTGGGCTTTTGGTTTATTCAATTGCTCATGCAGTAACCGCTAGATCTAACTCAGAATGGAAGTCCAATCCAAGATTTAAGAACTAAAAAAAGGAGAGATTGCATGGGGGAGGGAAGAAAATATCAAAGTTCAAATTATCGAAGCAGCAGAGTGGGAACAAGTATACTACGCAAGGTTTTGAAATGCACATGGGCACAAAGGAATAGCAATCTCATGACACGCAATATCTGCTGTGTAGGAGGAGTTTTGGGTATGCTATGTTTTACTTTCAATAGAAGTATGACAAGGAACGCTGTTTGGTTTTGACTGATTATGGAGTTTGGTTTGTATTTTGTTTAGGATTCGTATTTCCTTTAGGATATATTATTGTACCTCTATGTACAAGGCCTTTGGCCATTAATAAAAGAGAGATGGTGAAATATAATAGAATCGCAGTTCAGTGAAGCATGGGGAGGTTGGTGTTCAAATGAGGTAAGTGGGCCATACGGTGTGGGGCTTTGGAAAGAAGAGGATGTGATGCGTACTTTAGAAATACCCAGTTTGAGGTGGGTGATGGACTCAAAATCAAATTTCGGCATGACATATGGTGTGGTGACGGAACACTCAAGACACTTATCCAAAAGTCTATAGTATAGCAAGAATGAAAGAAGCCTCGATTGTGGACCTTTTGCTCTTCAAAGGAATGTCACTTCCTTTAGAAATGCATGTGATTGGAAAGTCGACATAATATTGGAGTTTTTTTTTTTCTTTTTTTATTTTTTATTTTTTATTTTTATTTTTTAATCTCATATATTCCACTCACATGAGGAGGGAAGTTGATGACAAGATTTTCTGGCGTCACTATAAGAAAGGGACATTCACCTCCTATCAAGCCATGCACACACATACAACAAACTCATTCCCATGGAAGAGTATTTGGAAGAGAAAGGCACCATGAAAGGCACTCTTCTTTGTTTGGACAGCTTCATTGGGAAAGATACTCACACTTGACAATTTATGGAAATGTCGATTCATTGTCATGGAGTGGTGTTGCATGTGCAAAAAGAATGGGGAGCCAGCTGATCATTTATTACTTCACTGTGAGATTGCCATGACCATGTGGAATGACTTATTCAATAGGATGGGACTCACCTGGGCGACGCTGAGAGGGGTGATTGATCTCTTAGCTTCTTAGAGAGGCCTCCAGGGTAACTCTCATATTGCAGCAATCTAGAAGATGGTCCCAATATGCTTATGGCCGTGCATTTGGAGGGGAAGGAATGAAAAAAGCTTCGAAGATCAAGAGCGATCAATGGAAGAGCTTAGGAAATTGTTTTTAAATACTTTACTTCATTCGTTGGTTGTAATTGATTTCAATAAAATGGGTTTTTGTAAATTTCTTGTATCAATAAACTAGCACGCTCAGGCAACACTTTTGTATATGTCCCATATATCTGGGTTTTGCCTATTCTTATGATCAATAAAATTTTGTTTGCCAATAAAAATATAAATAAAAGAGAGACAAGAATTTTAACAAAAAAGCTTGTGGTTTCTATCTTATCCAAAAAGAGATATCTATTTGTGGTCTCTCCTCGAAAGGAGCTCACTTTATTGTCATAAATTCCTGCTTCCATCTGTAATCCTCAGTGTAATCATTTTGAGTATTGCAGTCACAAGGGCAAAGAAGACTGATGGAAGTTGTCCACAATATAAGAGCTCATTGTTCTCAGAAAAAGATGCCCCTGAATCACTACTAGTCCAAAAAGTGAAGCTGTGCCAACTAAATCAAGCTAGACAAGTATTTTGAAAAATTCGCCCATATCACAAAATTCTAGCCATCAATATTTATGTTCCCTGTGTTTCATAATATCACCAGATATTATCCTTGCACCATCAGGTCATGATTTCTAACTCATATTCAATAAATCTCTCTCTCTAGGAGAACCATTAATCAAACAGCATAGCCAACTCCCTGATTGGATTTTTATTGGTACCACTAATACCCAATTGTGGGACTGGGGGCGTTTATATCTTTCATGCACATCCACTATGAAAAAGGAACAAAATTTTAAAATGATATTGCCCCATCAGGTCATGATTTCTAAATTCTTATTCAATAGATCTCTCTCTCTAGGAGAAACATTAATCAAACAACATAGCCCACTCCCGGATTGGATTTTTATCGGTACCACTAATACCCCATTGTGGGACTGGGGACGTTTATATCTTCCATGCACATCCACTATGAAAAAGGAACAAAATTTTAAAATGATATAAAGAAGTTATTTCCTAGTCTAACCTCTCTTATCGCCGTGACCTCCGCATGGGCAGTTGGATCTGTGTTCTTCAAGACCATGTTGTGACAACTCACAACCACTTCATCGTTACGCACAACAACAGCACCAAAAGGGCCTCCATGTCCACAGTCTACTCCTGTATACGCTTCTTCAACTGCCTTTGACAAGAATTTGTGGTCTCTATCCTGTACAGCTGGTTGAGGAAGCACAAAAAAAAAAAAATCCGAAAATACAATATCGAAAGTAAAAAGTAATGTAACTAACAATTGAACAACAACAGCTAACATGTTCCAAGTTCAGAGACCGTAACTGTCTAAACAAGGGAATGCCTAAACAACTTTGAATGATTAATCGGACCCCCATTGCATGGGAAAGAAGAAAATGTGAATGATTCAATAACACCCAAAATTGAGCACCAAATCATGAAGGCAAATACTAGCGAGAAGCGGCAACGGAAAGATCTAAGCAGCAGAAAGCTATGAGAGCTACCTTGTTGATGACCAGCAAATGCAGAAGCCACAGAAACAGTTCCGTCCTTGGTTTCAATTACTGAGATCACCCAAAATAGGCAGACAAGGAGGTAAAATATTTCAGATAAAAGCTTTCAGAGAAAAAAATAGACCCAAAAAACATTAAAAAAAAACAATTAAGCTTTTAAATTATGATCATGGATCCACAACAAAGGAGGTGATAAAAGAAAGCACTTAATCGAATGTCAAAGACCAACCAAAAAGAACAAACAAAGGGGGAAGAGAAGAGAAGGACTAAGAGAGAGAAATTGCAGGGTGGCTCTCTGTACCTTTAGCTTCCTCCATTTGGGCAATAGATGTCGATATCGTAGAGCCAAAACAACGATCGGACTGCAATCAAAATCAATCAGCCAAGCCAAGGATACCAAGAATCTTCCCGATGCAAATCCAGCCACCACCCTTTCTTCTTCTTTTGACGAAGGAAAGTGGGAGATGGATCTTAAATATATAAAAATATTTTATATAAAATATATTAATATGAGAAAGAAAGCACGCGGTCCACAGAGTTTTCGTATTTCATTTTTCATTTTTCTCTGACCATTATTTATGTAATTAGTTAGGGCGTGTGAAAGGTTGGAACAACCTATCGGTGTCTCGGTAAATCAATGGATAAAATTGATTGGGATAAATAATTAAGTGACAGACATTTTATATATTTTAATATTTTTTATTTTTTATTTTTTATTATATTCTTGTTAAACTAATTAAATTGTTTTATTTATCATCATCCATACACTATATATTTATTATCAAAAAAATAAAAAAAATTAAAACAAGTGTGATATATAATGTACAGAAATGATAAGTAGAATTATTTAATAAATAGATTAACACTGTTTACTTAGTATGGATTTGGACATCTGCTTATATTCGGACCGAAGTGTTTAATAAATATGATTGCATTCATAACAATAGAAGTAGTATCACTCCATTTACAATTTACAATTATAAATTAGCATATAATAGAACTTGAGCCCAAATAAAATCTAGACATTTATTCTACCATTGAACCGTATCAGCCATCAAGTGAGCATTCCTTACAAGTGAACTGCTTCATTTCTTTGTCTACCCACACGAAGAACATTATGCGTTGAAAAGTAAAAAATCAACTTTTGTATTTCATGAATCACATTCCCTTGCTTTGAAAAGTTGGGTTCTTTAGAGTTATTAGCTTTAATGAGAATCAAAGAGCCTCCTTCTAATAGCAAGCTAGAAAATCCTAAATGCAAGATCATCTAAAGTCCTCTCAAAGCAGTCAACACCCCAATATCATCAACATTATACAAACCCCCTTCCCTCCGACACATTGCAAATAACACAATCCCCCATTTTCATCCCTTACAATAACTCCCACACCCCTAGAAGGTTCAAAACGAAACAATGCCTCATCAAATTAAGCTTTACCATACCTTGATCATGAGGTCTCCAAGAGATAACCTTTTCTTTACTCACAATCAGCTACTATGTTTTAATAGTAATATACCCCTCAACATATGCTAAATAATTATCCACAATGTCTATTAACACAATCAGAATTCTAAAATAGTTTTAAATTTCTATACTTCCTTGCAACCCACAAAATAGTAATAAAGTTAGTGAGCAAATCTGAATCAACTCTCATCATATGCCACACCACATCAATAAAATGATTACCTACCTACAATAATGGCAACGATGATGAGCAGCGTACTGCCAACAATTTTGTAATCTCTGTACAAACCCAAAAAACATGTCTCTCACTTCCACAGCCAACTAATAAAGTGGATAATTTCCATTTGAGATAACACCAAGTTTCAACAAATTCGCTCTTAAAGGGAGGCCATTCTTGCAAGCATGCCACCCAAAATTTTTCACTTTGTTCGAAAGATTCAAATATCAAAAGTGACGCCAAAAAGTTGAAAGATCCGAAAAATGAGAACTTTCAACTCTCCTCTTTGAATCAAATAATGTCACAACTAAATAATACCTCGACGTAACTGAATACTTCTCATCATTTGTACCTTGCCACACAAATTTGTCCTCACACTCCCTTGATGGTAAATGTAGTTGTAAAATTTCAGCAGCCACTGAGGTAGGAAAAATAGATTGTATCAAATTCATATTCTAAAAACCATTGTTCTGATTCAGAAGTAGCTTCACAATTGAATCTTCTTGAATAATCTCGGTAGATGAAGATGAATGAGGTAACCAATAGAGTGAAATCCATTTATTCTGAAAAATCTGAACCTTTTTCACCATTCCTAATCCTCCGTATACTTCCATTCTCCAATAGTGGTTTACTAGCATAAATGCTTATCCAAGGTTTCTTACCCGACTTTGAATGTATGAAATTAGTAGAAGGAAAATACCTCGCTTTATAAATTCTAGCCAGCAATGAACTGAAATTCTGAATTATCCTCCATCCTTGTTTTACAAGAAAAGACTAAATTAAAGAACTCTAAATTCTTAAAGCCCATACCTCCTCTCATTTTTGAAGAGCATAACTTAGACCAGCTAACCCAATGCATATTTTTTTCAATACCTTGTTGGCCCCAACAAAATTTTCATAATAAACTTTCTAAGTCCCTACACAAAGATTTATGCAACATAAAACAACTCATAGTATAAGTTGGCATAATTTTTCCTTCCAACCTTATAGCTTCTGCCAAACCATGTCTTTTAACTCCTTAAAAGTATTACATTTAGATTGACCAACCAAAAAAGGCAACCTCAAGTACTTATCATGATGTTGAAGAGAATGAACATCCCAAATAGCCATAATAGCATCGACCTCTTCCTATCTTGTGTTTGGGCTAATCAAAAGTTTAGATTTGTCCATATTTATTTTTTGACCCGAAGCCAATCCATACACTGCTAGCAACTGTTTTAAATATTCATTTTGTGGCCATGTAGCTTGACAAAATAATAGGCTGTCATCTGCAAAAAAATAAATGTGTAACAGTAAGGGCTCCACAACATATTTTCACACCCTTAATCAAATTTGGTTTCTCAGCAGCTTGAAGAAGAGAAGATAAACCCTCAGTACATAACACAAACAAGTAAGGTGATAATAAGTCTCCTTATCGTAATCCCCATGAAGCATCAAATGAAGAAGTAGGCACCCCATTTAAAAGTATCTTATAAGAGATTGAATTTATACATGATAATACCATATTTACCCATTTATGATCAAAACTTAGTTTCAACATAATTTTTTTTAATCCTCATTCCATCTTGTCATAAACTTTATGCATATCTAACTTTAAAGACATCATACCCTTTCTCCCTCCTCTTCTTTCTAATACAATGCACAGTTTCAAAGGCTACAAGCACAATATCAATTATTAGGCCGTTCAGAACGAAAGCACTTTGACTATTCGAAACCACATGAGGTAAGATAGATTTCAACCTAGTGACAATGACTTTAATTATAATCTTACAGACCACATTGTACAAACTAATAGGTCTAAATTTTGTAACTTTTTTAGGCCTATTTTTCTTTGGAACAAGAAAAAATAAAAGTTTCATTTAAAACATTAGGTATCACCCCATTATTTATTGAATTTAAAACTATTTTGGTAACCAAAGTACCCACAATATGCCAATATTTCTAAAAAAAGAGAGGACAAAAGCCATCAGGCTCGACGCCTTCAAATGGTGCATTTGAAATAAAGCATACCATACTTCATCCCCTATATAAAGCTTCATAAGATCAACATTCATATCATTTGTAACATTTGCAATGACGGATTCTAAAAACAAGATCCATACCTATAGGGTGAAATGTAGTAAAGAGGCCCTGAAAATAAGATAGAACAAGAGAAGCTATGTCCTTGCTATCTTTCCAATAACATGAATCATCTTGAAGCTGAGTAATAAAATTCCTTGATTGCCTTTGAGAAGCTTTCTGATGAAAAAACTTTGAATTCTGATCACTCGAATGAAGCCATAAAGCCTTTGACCTTTGTTTCCACATCAACTCATCTCGTTCCAACAGAAGATTTATATCATGTCTAAGAGAGTCCAAATCAGTCTTTGAAACCAATGATGAATTGCCCCTACTAACTGATTTAGGAATTGTTGTTTAGATCTCAATTGAGACTAAATATTCCCAAATTTTCTACCATGCCATTGTTTTAATTGAGAGCTACACACAGAGACAACATTTTTCATACCTTCCATTGAATCAAAATATTCCAATGAAGACCAAGAAGATGATATTATTTCCTCACACCCATCTCCCCCTACCACATAGCCTCAAAAAGAAAGGGTTTTATACCTTTATACTGAGATTCAAAAGCACCAATAGTATAAGAATCAAAAAATTATGATTTGAGTATGAAGTGGTGACATTTCTTATCTTAGAACCCATATACATAGACAACCATTCTGAATTTGCAAAATATCTATCTAGTCTTTCCTAAATATGACCTCTTCCATCCCTTATATTAGACCAATGGAACTGATGAGTGCGCGAAAGTGTACTCTAAATACCCTATTATTGGATTAAAATGTAAAAATGTGAATATAAATAATGAGATATAATTTATATTATTGAGTTTAATATCTATTCACACTGAGATATATTTTAGCATGATTTTATAAAATTTTAAATCTCAAATATTGCATTATTGGTTGGTGAGAGATAATTTGCAATTGGGCTTTGCACGTAACATTTTTGGAACTTTACTATTCAGCTTTTACATTTGATTTTATTTTGATGGCAATCACATGGAGTAAAATGCATGACAATATAGGTGAAAAGAATTGGAGTAGTCATATATCACTTTGGGTTGCACTGACATGGGTCCACATATAATTCGGTTGACATGAACACGAGTTTATGTTTTGGGTTATATCGGACTAAAGGCATCTCATTTTGCATGGATTAGAGGAGTTGGTCTTTTGGGTTGGAGACAACACACGGGACCCATTTCACTTTTGGACGGAAGGCTAATGGTTTGGAAGTAAAGTGCATGGGTGCTTTTTGATTTCAAGTAGGACACACAGCAACAAGAAGGTTCTTTGGGCTGAATTGATTTTTGGGAGTTTTTGACGTGGGCCCATACAATTCAAAAAAACTTGGTTACTTCAAGGAATATAGGGCATTTTTCATATAACCAAAGGACAAGTAGCGTCGTTTTTTGGGGAGAGATTTCTTTGGCTGGTTTTTACGAGGAGAGGACGGATTGAAGAACAAAGAACTTCATGGTCGCCGTTCACTTTAGTTCTTTTTTGAGATTTTTGCTATCCATTATATTTATGGGTAACTAAATTTTCAAGTAGGGTTAGGGATGAACTTTCACATTAGATGGTATTTTTAATTTATTTTTTATTTATGTATTTGATTTTTAGTTATTAAAACTCTTTTGTTTTATCATTCTCAATTTACTGTTGATATTTTCTTCTCTGAATAATCATAGAATTTATTTTGTTTATAGATTCAGTCATATTTTTTCTATTAAATGGATTGGTTCTTTGATTATGTTTGGATCAATCATTTATCTATATTGATTTAGTTCTTTGCTGCAATATCACTCCCTGAATATATTGTCGTCGTTGAATTTTTTCAATAGGAATAATAATTTACGTATTTTAAAAGTGGTGAATGATTTTTCAAAGGGTTACATTTGGTTTAATTTTAATTTATAAATCTATACCTTCCAATTGAAAATTTTAGGAATTGAGTTCTCAATTGAGTTATTCAATAAATTAAAAATAATTAAAATATCAGATTTGTGCAAGGGAATCCCGACACTCTACTGCTTGTCAAATTTGAGTACTTCTTTCGTTAGTCACTTCGCTTCACTTTAATCTATACCTTCTAATTGAAAATTTTAGGAATTGAGTTCTCAATAAGTTATTCAATAAATTAAGAATAATTAAAATATCAGATTTTTGTAAAGGAATCTCGACGCTCTACTGTTCGTCAAATTTGAGTATTTTTTTCGTTAGTCACTTTGCTTCACTTTAATCTGCATTTAAAATTAATCTTTATTTTTCATTAATTATTTAATATTTTTCTTTAGTTATTTGTTTCTTCTGCTATTCTTTTAATTTGTCTCTCTGTGTAATCAACACCCCAAAACTGTGTTACAACTACCTCGTTATTTTTTGGACGTAATCAAATTTTGGCTCCTTACCAGGGAGATGGTAGAAAAATTGTTAGATAATTTTTATTTTCAGCAGTTTGTAAATGCGGTAATTTCGTCCCCTCTTTTAGCTTGCTGCATCTTTATTTTATTTTCTTTTTCTTTTTCTAATTTTTTTTTAGTGTTGCATTTTTCTCTACCTTACATGCACAGGTATAGAGACGTCTTGGGTTAGTTTACTTGTAGACCTATATTAAAGTCAGAGTCAAAGTCTAATTTTTCTAATAATTCTTCTAATTATGAGGAAATGAGTGAACACAAAGATCAACCCATTAGGACCCTTCAAGATTACCTCCACCCTACATGTATTGCTACACCATCATGCATCATGTTTCCAGCTAATACTCACCAACTAGATTTTAAAACAGGGATAATATAGTTACTCCCTACTTTTCATGGTTTGGAAAATGAAAATCTATATGTGCACATTAGGGAGTTTGAGGAAGTAGTTACGACTTTTCATAGTCAAAATGTAATTGATGACGTTGTGAGGTTTAAGTTCTTTCCCTTCTCTTTGAAGGATAAAGTTAAGAGTTGGTTATACTTGCTGAGACCACGATTTATTAGGTCATGTAATAAGATGATTTAGTTAATAAATACTTTCCCCAACATAAGATCAATACTTTAAAAAGGTAAATCTCCACCTTTGCATAAAAGGACAATAAGACTTTGTATCAATCTTGGAAAAGATTTAAGGAGTTGTTGAGTCTATGTCCTCACCACGGATATAAGAATTGGCACTTAGTGAGCTATTTTTATGAGGGACTTACACCTAGAGAGCACCAATTTATGGAGATGATGTATAATGGTAAGTTCTTACAAAAAGATCCTGATTAGGCCATAGAATACCTCAATGAGCTTGCTGAAAAAGCTCACACTTGGACTGAACCTAGTGCTACTAAGAGCACAAATAGGTCACGACCTGCAGGAAACCCCAATGGTGGTGAAATTTACCATCTTAAGGAAGAGGATAATCTAACGGATAAGGTTGATATGCTCACTAGGGAGCTAAAAGTGTTAAAGACTAAGGACTTAAAGCCAACGCACGTGGCTAATCATGCAGAGTCACTTAGACCATGTTTTGTGTGTGGCGAGGTAGATCACCCCACTCAAGAGTGTCCCACATTTGCTGAGATGAGATGGATGTATGAGGAACAATGTAGTACCTTAGGTATGTATCATAAGCTTTTTATATATTTCTCTGATACCTATAATCCGAGGTGGCACAATCACTCCAATTTTAGCTGGAAGTCTGAAAACCAACCACTTCCACAACCCGCCTTGATCATATCTTACACCATATCATGCACTTTCATCTTCTAGGAGTCCTTTAGAAGACACTTTGCATGCTTTTATTGAGGCACATGGTAAGACTAATCAAAAGTTTGAATATTTGATTAAGCGGGAAGAAAACAATGAGACAAAGAGCTAAGTGTCTAAATTGATGAGCTCTTTGAATGTGAACAAGCGAGGTAAGTTTCACTCTCAAGCTCAGTCCTCGTCCCATGGTCAACACATGGTACAAGAGAATTTGAAGGATGTAAATGTCATTATAACATGAAGTGGTAAGTCATTACACATCTCAATAACAAACACATCAGAGGATGTGAAAGAAGATCAAAATAATAGTGGTGCCTAGCTGCTCAAAGAAGTCGAGGTAATAAAAATCCCCCTTAAGGTACCATTTCCTCAAACTTTAAAACTGAATAAGCGAATTTTGGATCCTAACAATGAAATCTTGGAGAACCTCAAGCAGATAAAAATTAACCTCCCTCTTTTGCATAAGTAGCTTTTGCATGTTATTAAACAAATTCCTACTTATGCAAAAATTATTAAAGATTTGTGTATAGTTAAGAGGAAGCACCATGTGAAGAACACAACTTTTCTGATAGAACAAGTTAGTGCTCTAATTGAGCAGCAAACTCCTCCCAAGTACAAAGATCCTAGTTGTCCAAACATTGCATGCAGTATTGGAAATCATGACTTTGGGCAAATTTTGCTAGATTTAGGAGCTAGCATGAATCTAATGCCATATTCTATATATTTGCAACTTGGTTTGGGTCTGGTTTGGGTCTTCTGTTGTGCTTCAATTGGCTGACCATTCAATTAAGAAATTGAGATGGATAGTTGATGATGTTTTGATCCAAATTGACAAATTTGATTACGCTGCTGATTTCTTAATCCTTGACACTAGTTCTGTTGTTGACTCTAATTCTAAAATCTCCTTAATTTTGGGTAGACATTTTCTTATTAATGCTAATGCTCTTATTAATTCCAGGAATGGTCTAATGAAGCTCTCTTTTGGGAATATGACTCTCAAATTGAATATTTTCCATATTGAAAAACAACTAATAAAGGATGACGAGTGCCACCAAAGGTATATGATTGACGTACTCATAGACAAGGCAGTTTCTATAGTTCATGATTTTGATCGCTTTGAGTATTTTCTTATTAATTCTGAGTTTGATTCTATTAGTGATCCATCTAATGTAGTTGATATTTGTGAGATTTTTTATAGAACTCAAGATTATGGCACTCGGGCATGACATCTAAAGTTTGAGGAGTTGCTTGAGAAAAGTGAAAAACAAATTCTTTCAAGTGTGAAAGCACCCAAAGTTGAATTGAAACCTCTGCCTAAGGGTTTAAAGCATGTTTTCCTTGATCCAGGTGATACTTTTCCTGTTATTATCTCATCTGAATTGTTTGAGTATCAAGGTGAGAAATTAATTCAGACCCTAAATGAGCATAAGTTAGCCTTAGGTCCAGGATAAAACCACTTTTACTTATCCTTTTGGTACTTATACTTTTCGTAGAATGCCATTTTGATTGTATAATGCACCTGCTATTTTTTGACGTTGCATGATGAGCATTTTTAGTGACATGGTTCAAAATTGCATAGAAGTTTTTATGGATGACTTGACTGTTTTTTTTATCTTCTTTTGATGCATGCTTATTGAATCTAGGGAGAGTGTTGACTCGTTGTGAGGAGAATGAATTGGTTTTGAATTGGAAAAAATGTCACTTTATGGTACGTTCAAGTATTGTCTTAGGGCATATTATTTCTTCTAGGGGAATAGAGGTTGATCAATTTAAGATTGAATTAATCTTTAAGTTGCTTGCACCTAGGATAGTAAAGAATGTGAGATCCTTTCTTGGCCATGCAAACTTTTATAAGAGGTTCATACAAAATTTTTTTCACCATATCTAGACCACTATGTGACCTCCTAGCTAAAGATGCTCCATTTGAGTGGACACAAGCTTATCAAGAGGCCTTTAAAATACTAATTGGCAAGCCTACCTCAGCACCCATAATGCAACCACCTGATTAGATTTTACCTTTTGAGATCATGTGTGATGCTAATGATTTTGGTGAAGGTGTTGTTCTTGGACAGTGAAGGGAGGGAAATCCTTTTGTTATTTACTATGCTAGCAGAACTATAAATAGTGCTCAGATGAATTACTCCACAACTGAAAAAGAGTTGCTAGTTGTAGTGTTTGCTTTGGATAAGTTTCGTGCTTACTTGATTGGTTCTTCTATTATTATTTTCACAAATCATGCAGCCCTTAAGTACCTTCTTACAAAGAAAGATGCTAAAGCGTAATTAATACGGTGGATTTTATTTTTGTAGGAATTTGACATCACCATCAAAGATAAGAAATGAGTGGAGAAGGTAGTGGCTGACCATCTCTTGAGACTTACATTTGAGGACACCTCTGACCACCTGCCAATCAGAGATGATTTTCTCGATGAGCATATACTTTCTATTACTTCTCTACCATGGCTTGCTCATATTATGAATTATTTGGCTGTAGGTGAGATACCGATGGATTGGAGCGCTCAAGACAAGAGGAACTTCATGAGTGAGGTACATAATTTCTATTGAGATGACCATTTTCTTTTCAAATACTGCCCTGACCAAATTTTAAGGCGTTGCATCCCTGATGAAGAGATTGCTAGCGTCTTGAAATTTTGTGACTCTCAAACTTGTGGGAGCCACTTTTCAATGAAGAAAACCGCTGCAAAAATTCTGTAGCGTGGATTTTATTGACCTACCTTGTTTTAGGATGCTCATGTGAAAAGTGTCAAAAGTTAGGAGTTATGTCATGTCGTAATATGATGCCCTTAAACCCAATTTTAGTGATTGAAATTTTTGATTGTGGGGCATTGATTTTATAGGACCATTTCATCATTCTTTTGAATATCAATATATTATTGTGGCAGTAGATTATATGTCAAAATGGGCAGAGGCAGCAACTTGCAGGAGCAATGATAATAAGATAATAATTAAATTTCTCAAAGAGAATGTGTTAACTCGATTTGGTACACCACGTGCTATCATTAGTGACCGGGGTATACATTTTTGCAACTATTCTTGTGAGGCTTTGATGAAAAAATATGGGGTACAAGTGGACAGGTGGAACTTGCAAACAGGGAAATTAAGTAAATTTTAGAAAAAACGGTCAACCCAGATCACAAAGATTGGTTTTTGACATTAGTTGATGCGCTTTGGGTCTACTGTACAGCTTTCAAAACTCTCTTAAGCATGTCACCTTATAGGCTTGTTTTTGGAAAGGCTTGCCACTTACCTGTGAAGCTCGAGCATCGAGCTTATTGGGCCATCAAGCATTTCAATTTTGACATAGGAGAAGCATGTAAGCTTAGAAAATTTTAGTTGACCGAGTTAGAGGAGTTGAGAAATAATGCTTATAAGAACTCTAGAATTTATAAGGCTAAAATAAAAGTGTTTCATGATAAAAATATTTTGAGAAAAATATTTAAGTCTAATGATCGAGTGCTTTTATATGATTCTAGACTTCATAAGCACACAGGAAAACTTCAGTCTAGGTAGATCGGCCCTTTTGTAGTGAAGAATGTTTTTGCAAATGGGGCGTTAGAAATAGAGGATCTTAAGGATGGTCGTATCTTTAAAATAAATGGTCAATACATTAAAGTATTAATTGATAGGCAAGTTCTAGAAGCGGAAGATATTCCACTTGTGGATCCGGTCTATCAACCTTGACCACACCAGGCAAGTATATTTTTCTTTTTTTGTTTTGCTTGTTTTGTTTTATTTTTGTTTTCTCTTATTTTTTTCCCCTTTTTGTTTGACGTTGTTTTCTTTATTTTTGTTTGCAGGTTAGTTTTAATTTTGTCATTTCAGGTTACCATCTTTGGTGCTTAACGAGTTACCTACGTCACTCATCAGGTGTATTCTACCCTTTTTAGTTACTCTACATTCAATTTTGAGTCTTAAACATTGAGGACAATTTTTCATCTAAGTTGGGGTGGTAGTACAAATTTAGTATTTAAAATGCTTGTTGAAACTCTGTGACATATTTTCATGTGTCAATTTTTATATTTTTAAAATTTGCATAACACATGCATTATTTTCACATGTGTACTTATTCTTATTCATAGCCATCTTTATGAATTCACCAAACCGACCATAATCATTTTTTGCTCGAGTATTTATAGAACTCTTAATGCACTTATCCAAGTTTTATAGTAAGATGATGGTTTGACACATGTAACTAGAGAATTCTTTTGCTTAAGTATTCATGTAAGTTTTGGAGAGGATTGAGAAACTACAAATGCAGTAAATTGTGATAAGTGTTCATTGATCTGTTGAATTGAGCACTTCTTTTGAGAATATCATTACATGGTTTATGGTAAGATGGTGTATATACTTGGGATATGATGAAAGTCAACTTAAGATCAACGTTTAAACCTGTTGAACCCAAAATTTCAAGTTTTGTATAATTATATATCTACACATGGATTTTGATGATAACAAATGAATTCAAAGAATAAAGAAGTCTCAAGCTCAAGTTATCTACACAATGGAGTCAAGCACATCAAGGAAACAAGAATGAGCAAGAAGGAAATAAGTTCACATTAAAGTTATAGAGTAATGTTGTAAATCTCTTAAAAATTCGAAATTAGAATTAAGGTTCAAAATTAATATTTTATCATAAAACATTAAAATACATTTTCCACATGTGCATGAATTTTTTGAAAATTAAATTTGAAAATTTTGAAAGATGATTGATTGTCATCTTTCACATGTGTATACTTTGATTAAAGGGTTGAACTTTGAAAATATTAAAAATAATTGATTGTCATCTTTCACATGTACATGTTTTATTTGAATATTTTCAAAAGTGATTGTTACTTTTTTAGACTTATACAAAAGGTAGATGATTTTGTTTGAAAATTTTGAAAAGTAAAGTGTGCTCCTTTTGTCATATACAAAAAGTAAAAGATTAGGTTTGAATTTTTTGAAAAGGAAAGTGTGCTCCTTTTGTCATATGCCACAAGTAAAAGATTAGATTTGAATTTTTTGAAAAAGTGAATGATGTTGTCTTTGACATGTGAATCTTTTTAAATTTGAATATGAAGTCTCATATGCCTATAAATAGATCATTTGAGAGTTTCACATTCACAACACCAAGAGCATACAACATTCATTCAAAGCTTTCATTATCTCTTCTCTAAGCATTGAGCCTTAATCTTTGTTCATTTTGAGAGATATAGTTTGTGCTGTATTGTTCTTATTTCACTCATTAAGGAGTGTTTTCTACACGGATCCTTTGTAGCGGTGTTGTTCAAATGTGTAATAGGTTTCTATCTCCACCTGAAGGAGGTTGAATAGTGAATTTGTGAATTCTCAAGGGGTAGCTTGAGGCGAGAACATAGGCAGTGGGGCCGAACCTCGTTAACATACTGAATTTGCTTCTCTCTTACCCTTACTCTTTATATTTATTGCTATTTCATATTTTGTTTATATTTTATATTATATATTTGATTTATAATTATTATTTTTTTAATACAACTCAATTCACCCCCCTCTTCTACTAGTCATCTGGGCAATAATTGGTTTCAGAGCTAAGAGCTCTATTATAAGATTAACTATCTTTTGAGTTAAGATCTTATGGCTAACATTGCAGTTTCATTTGGTGAAGGTCAATCTTGCAGTCAGCCTCTACTTTTTTGTGGAGATAATTACTCAATCTAGAAAGTTAGAATTAGAATATTTCTTCAGGCTTAAGGTAGAGAAATCTGGAAATGTATTGTAAATGGAACTTATATTCCAACAAAAGTGGTTGATGGAGTAAAGGTCAAAAACGAAGAAGAAGAGTTTGATCATGAAGACGATAGACTTTATACTTTAAATTTAACTGCTATAAATTTATTATATAATGCTCTTAATGGAAATGAGTTTAATAGAATAATGAATTGCGCTACGGCAAAGGAAATTTGAGATAATTTGAAAGTAACTTATGAAGGAATTTTGCAAGTCAAGGAATCAAAAATTTATATTCTTACTCATAAATATAAAATGTTTAAGATGAATGATGATGAATCTATTTCTAGTATGCACACTCGTTTTACTAACATCATAAATAGCTTGATAGCTCTTGGCAAAGTTTATTCTAAGGTGGAAATAGTAAAAAAAATTCTCAACTTTTTACTAAAATGTTGGGAATCAAAAGTTACAGTAATTCTTGAAGTTAGAGACCTTAAGAAGCTCGAAATCAATGAACTCATCGGGTCGCTTATCACCCATGAGTACACGTTGAAAAGAGGAGAAGAAGAAGAAAAGCTAAAGAAGAGCTTAGCACTTAAAGCTGTTCCTCATGAAAGTAAAAGTGATGAAGATGAGGAAAATGACGATAAAGATGAAAAAGTTGAGATTATAACAAGAAGAATTCAGAGGTTCTTGAAGAAAAATAGAACTTCTCTGAGGAAATCCTTCAAAAAATTTTCCAAAAAAGATTCAGGTAAAAATGACACTTTAATTTGTTATAAATGCAATAAGACTGGTCATATCAAGCCAGATTGTCCTCTGCTAAATGAGATGATGAAAGAAAGATCGAAACAAGGGCAAGAAAGCAATGAAAACTAAATGAGATGATGATTCAAGTAGCTCAGATAGTGAAGCAAGCAATGGAGAATTAGCAAATCTTTGTCTTATGGCTAAAGATGACATTGAGGTAACAAATCTTGATAATATTAAAAATCTTTCATATGAAGAATTGTAAAATATTTTAGAAGAGGTATACGAGGAATTTAAAAAATTGGGTATCAAGTATACTGCTTTGAAAAAAAAAAATTCTTCTTTAACAAATGAAATTGATATTTTAAGAAAAGAAAATATCGTTTTGAAAGATGAAAATCTCGAATTAAAAAAGAAGAAAACTGATTTAGAAAATATTATTGAAAACTTTACAAATGAAAAAAAAAATTTTGAAAAACTTCTTGGTAGTCAAAGATGTGTTTTTGACAAGGCAGGTTTGAGATATATGTCAAAACAAAAATACAAGTCTTATAAAAACTTCTTTGATAATCCTTCTACATCAAAGTCCAATATTCAAAATTCTTTTTATAAAAATAATTTTTTCAAAAAAATATACTATTATAATCATTCAAGTTCTTCATATATGTCACATGTTATTTACAATTTCTGTAATAGAAATGGTCATAATTATCATACTTGTCCTATTAGAAGAAATCATATAATGACTATTAGGGCCATATGGGTACCTAAAAATCTTGTTTCATCTAATACTAATAAATAAAGGACCCAAAGAACTTGGGTAACAAGAAAAATCATTTTAATTGTTTTTATAGGTATGCAAGAAGTCATCCACAAGCAAAAACAAATGGTTTTTAGATAGTGGATGTTCAAGACACATGACGGGAGACAAGACTAAGTTCTTTGATTTTAGATCTAATGAAGAAGGACACGTGACATTTGGAGATAACTCGAAAGGGAAGATCGTGGGAATATGTAAAATTAGTAATGAATCTTCTCTCATAATTGAAGATGTTTTACTTGTTGAAGGTCTAAAACATAATCTTTTGATCATAAGTCAATTATGTGATAAATGATTTACAGTTACTTTCAAAATGGATAAATGCATTATTTTGAATGATCATGATTGTAATATTTGTTTTATTACTTTTAGAAGTAACAATGTTTATACAATCGATTTTGAAGAAATTATCTCACAAGATGTTATTTATTTTTCAGCTCAAAATGAAACTAGTTGGCTATGGTATAGAAGATTAGGTCATGCCAACATGGAACTTATTTCCAAATTTTCAAAAAATGATCTTGTGAGAGATTTACCAAAAACATATTTTCTTAAAGATAAAATTTGTGATGCATGCCAATTTGGTAAACAAACAAAAACTTCTTTTAAAACCAAGAAACATATTTCCACTACTAGACCATTGCAACTGATACACATGGATCTTTTTGGACCAAATAGAGTTGCAAGTTTAGGAGGAAAATATTATGAATTTGTTATTGTTGATGATTTCTCTAGATATACTTAGGTAATCTTTCTTGCTCATAAAGATGAGGCACATAATGTCTTTACCAAGTTATGCAACAGAATTCAAAATGAAAATGACTATACTATTTTAAGTATCCGAAGTGATAGGGGAAAAGAGTTTCTTAATAAAAATATTGAAACATTTTGTGATGAAAATGGTTTTGTACATAATTTTTCTGCTTCTCGAACTCCTCAACAAAATGGGATAGTAGAGAGAAAAAATAGATTTCTTCAAAAGATGGCAAGAACAATGCTCAATGAGAACAACTTACCTAGTTATTTTTGGGCCGAAGCGGTAAGTACTGCATGTTATGTTATAAATAGAGTTATGCTAAGGTTTAAATTAGATAAAACCCCCTATGAGCTTTGGAATGAGAAAAAGCCCAACATTGGTTACTTTCATGTATTTGGATGCAAATGTTTTATTTTGAATGACAGGGATAATTTAGGCAAGTTTGATACAAAATCTGATGAATGTATTTTTTTCGGGTATTCTACTAATAGTAAAGCTTATAGAGTATTCAATAAAAAAATTTTGACTCTACAAGAATCTATGCATGTAGTATTTGATGAATATAATTTTTCACTCTCCAAGAAATTTATTGATAAAGAAACAGGAGGTATAAATAACACGGAAAGTCTCAATCTCAACGAAGAGAACACAATAGAAGAAGTTCAACATGGAACCATCAGGAAAGATCATCAAAATTTAATACAAGATGCAACCAAAAGTGAAAATTTGTGAAAGATCATCCAGTGGAACAAATTTTGGGAGAACCTTTACGAGGTGTAAGTACTTGATCATCTCTTAGAAATATTTGCAATCATACTGCTTTTCTATCTCAGATTGAATCCAAAAATATTGATGACGCACTTCTCGATAAATCTTGGATTCTAGCTATGCAAGAAGAGTTGAATCAATTTGAAAGAAATGATATTTGGACACTTGTTCCTAGACCCAAAAATCATACTATTATTGGAACAAAATGGGTTTTTAGAAATAAGAAAGATGAGTCCGGAGTCATTACTAGAAATAAGGCTCGACTTGTAGCCTAATGTTTTAATCAAGAAGAAGGAATCGATTATGATGAGACATATGCACCAGTCGCAAGATTAGAAGTTATTCGAATGCTACTTGCATATGCTTGTTATAAAGATTTCAAACTTTTTCAAATGGATGTTAAAAGTGCTTTCTTAAATGGTTTTATAAATGAAGAGGTATATGTTGAGCAACCTCTAGGTTTTAAAAATCATATTTCCCCAAATCATGTTTTCAAACTCACAAAAGCATTATATGGACTCAAACAAGCTCCTAGAGCTTGGTACGAGAGACTCAGTGGTTTCTTGATTGAAAAAGGTTTTTCAAGAGGAAAAATCGACACAACTCTTTTCATTAAACTCAAAAATAATGATATTCTTTTGATTCAGATTTATGTTGATGATATAATATTTGGTGCTACTAATGAAAATATGTGTCAAGTTTTTGCTAAGACTATGCAGGAAGAATTTGAGATGAGCATGATGGGAGAACTTACATTCTTTCTCGGATTGCAAAATAAACAAGCAAAAAGTGGGACATTCATCAATCAATCAAAATATATTAAGGAATTATTCAAAAAGTTTGGGATGAAAAGTGCTAAGGAAATTGGAACACCAATGAGTCCATAACTAAACTTGATAAAGATGAATCCGGTAAGTCAGTTGACTCGAAAATATATCGATTTATGATTGGTAGCTTATTATATTTAACAGCCAGTAGACTAGATATTATGTTTAGTGTGTGCTTATGTGCACGCTTTCAATTATCTCCAAAAGAATCACATTTAATTGCAGTTAAGCGCATTCTTAGATATCTTAGTAGTACAATTAACCTAGGGTTATGGTACCCTAAGCACACATCTTTCGATCTAATCAGCTACACAGATGCAGATTATGCTGTGTGATGACCCGCTTTTACGTGTATTTTCACTGAAGGATTATTTTTAATTTAATTAATATATTGGTTTATTTATTTTAAATTATTGCATTTTAATTATTTTTTAATTTATTTGATATTGTGTTTAATTTATTCAGTCGTTTTACGGTTTTTAATATCGTTTTCAGCGGACATGTTTTGATTTACGGAGTGAGGACTGGACCTCATTTCTTTTCCCTTATCTTTTCTTATCTTTTCTCTTTTTTCTTTTTCTTTTTCCTTTCTTTCTTTTTCCTTATTTTTCTTCCTTTTCTTTTTCTTTCTTTTTCCTCCTCTCCCGCGTGCGCACAGCAGCCCCTTTTATCTTCTTCCGTCGCCGCCTGTTTGTCAGCCCGGTGCGTCACCATCCGGCCGCCGTTTAGTGAACCAACCCCACCATTCTCTTCCCCTCCCACCAGAGATCATCCCCACCAATTTTCAGAGCCATCGGACCAGCCATTAGCCGACACGAGCCTTTGGAAGTCACGGCACCTGCCTGTTTTTCTTCCCTATTGCCGGTTGCTTTCGCAGCCCAGAACCACCGCTCACCAGTGGCGTGGCCTACACCACCCACCCAGTTTTCTTCCCCTCTCACCGGTGAACATCCCCACCAAGTTTCACCTCCATCCGAGCCACCGTTAGCCACCACGAGCTCCTCGAAACCATACGGTTTTTCACCGATTCCTGGGGCTGTCGCACCACCTCCAGCCACCATCTCTTCACAACTTCTTCCCCTACCTTTTTTCGACCTAAACCACCCATTTCCAGCCTTGATCCGTTGTCGGAACAGCTCCCACAAGCTCAACTTCGTTCAGCCCCATTTTGGCCTTCGACCGCCATTTCCACCACCACCCACGGCCAAAACTCATTTCCTTTAGTTTCATAAACATCCCTAGACCATTTCCTATCAATTTCATGTCTTAGTTTGTCCCCGTTTGAAAGTGGGTAATTTATTACCCAGGGCCACAGTGTAAATTACACTGTTACGTTGCTTTTCTTCTGCCGTTTGCAACACCGCAAGCTTTCAAAAAATACCATATAGCGCTGTAAGTATTTTTCAAACTCTACTTTTGGATTTAAATATATTTTCCTCTTACAATAAATATTTGTTGTTGGTTGGCTGATTCCGGACTGAGTCCGAGGAGTTCGGGGGTCGAATGGTTTGAGGACGGAGTCGTTTGGATTGTTGATTTATGGTTGTTTGGTTGTTTTGTGCATTGATATTGCATTTACATGGTGCATGCATGTGTATTTTTTTTATTTGAGAAAAATCCAGTTTTATCGGCGTAAATGAGTTTCAGGTGCGTGTGTCTCACGAACCCAAGCCGGGATGAGTTATTATCTCGGTGGAGCTCCTCTGGTCACTCGGGAGTGGATAATACTGAGTGACATCCTCTGGGTTGTCACAGGGCGACGACCGGATCGCATGATACGGTAACGCTGTCGTGTCGACTCCATGGTCCCTAGAGTGGCGGGGACTAGAGGATGGCTTGGCCAGGTATGTGCTGGGCGCGAGTCTGGGCATCACTCGTTTAGGTGTCACACGCGTAGTCGTTACCTGCGGTATGACACAGAGCCAGGGTGTGCGGATGATCCTTAGGGGAGATCATGGTGCATACATAATTGAATCGTTTTTATGGTTTTCGGATATGGGCCATTTTCTGGGAAAATGGCGAGGATGTGTTGAGGCTTTTGATCTATTTTCTGGGAAAATTGTGGTTTGGGCCATTATCTGGGATAATGGCAAGGCTTGGTTTTAAGCGTTATGTTTTTGGGCCAAATGGGTTTTTGGCGTGCGTGGAAAAAATGGTTTTACGAGACATGTGCATTCGTTTTTCTTTCATGCATATTGTTTGAGTTTTATATGTTTTTATCTAGTGGTGTTTGGATTTTACTTACCTGCGGCACCATTTTTAGTTCCGTAGATTTTGGTGCAGGGTTTGAGGAAGAGAATGAGGTTGAGCCCGAGAATGCGGCTCCGCCGGAGTTCTGAGTTAAAGTTTAAGCTTTGATGTTTGGTTTAAAACTATATTTGTGTTTTGTAATATTTTATTATGTATGTTTTAAACAGTTTTGTATTAAACTAAGAAAAATTCTGGTACTTAGTTATTGGCTTTGCTATCCGCTGCGTGTTTCTTGTGCACATTCGTTGCTTATACACACATTTGGCACACGTCAATAGGGTGATGACCCGTAATGTCATTATCCGGACGTCTCGATTTCCCCGTGTCCGTGCGTGGGGATTTGGGGGCGTCACATGCTGGCTGTAAAATAGATCAAAAAAGCACTAGTGGAGCATGTCATTTCTTAGGTCATGCACTAGTTTCCTGGTTTAGTAAAAAATAAAATTATGTTGCACTATCTACTGCTGAGGCAGAATATGTTGCTGCGGGTAGTTGTTGTGCTCAAGTTCTCTACATGAAGCAACAACTTGAAAATTTTAAACTCATGTATAATCACATTCCAATCAAATGTGATCATACAAGTGGTATAAATCTTTCAAAGAACCCAATACAACATTCTAGAACTAAGTATATTGAAATAAGATATCATTTTCTTCGAGATCATGTGCAGAAAGACGATATAATACTATAGTTCACAAACACACACGATCAGTTAGCAGATATTTTTACAAAACCTTTACCAGAAGATAGATTATGTATGATCAAAAGAGAAATAGGTATGATGCATGCTATGAATATTTCTTAAAAGATAGACTAGAGTCAATAAAAATAAAGATAGATTTTTTAAATACTTTTATATAAACTTGAGATTCTTAGCCTCATGTTTGAGACGCTCATTCTCTAATAAAGATTTCAACTGTTTATTCTTCTGCCGAATAATTCCTTCCCTGTTGTGAGACTCTTGAACAATTCGTTGAAGTACAACAATTTATTTTTTGAGCTTTTCAACTTCATATTTTTGGCTTGTAGCCGCTGGAAAAAAGCAACAATAGAGGAAGAGTAGCGAGTCCCAAGACTCACCAAGTCATAGATAGCATCAGAATCTAACTTATTAGCCAAATTATTATTTTCTTGCTGCAACATGGCACCAATGGTAGCTGCAAAAAGGACAGGAGGTTGAGGTGCAAAATGCCTCATGGATGGATCTAGAGAAATGTTAGAAAAATGAGCCATTGAGAAAAGAATAGAAGGCTTAAAACGAGAATGTTGAAGGAATGCAGATGAGTTATAGAGATGAGAAGAAAACTTGATGCGGATTGGATGAACTTTAAGACTGATTTTATAGAGATAGCATAAAGAATCAGACGAGCTATCATCCAAGTCAAAGAGCAACGTGATTTTTTTTCCCGATCGGTGAAAATGACATTTTTTAGAAATTCGGAGCCTTCAATCTCGTTTGTCAACAACATCAGACGATTTTTTCAAATCTCCAGCCACACTTGTCGGGTCACGGACGGATCCAATTTTTTTTCAACTATCTACAGTGTCACTGTTTTCTTCAGTCCATTTACTTGTTACGGATCCTTTTTAATAATGCCAAAAGGGGGAGAAGTGTTAGACTAGAACATTAACATTGTTTGAATTGCTAAACTTGTTATATATGATTGGAATTATATTTATACTTTTACTTGAAAAACCAACGCACATTCTCAGGGGGAGTTTAAGTATTAATATAGGTTTCATGTTCTATCAAGTATTTGTCATCATCAAAAAGGGGGAGATTGTTGAACCCAAGGTTTCGAGTTTTGTGTAATTATATATCTACACATGGATTTTGATGATAACAAATGAATTCAAATAATAAAGAAATCTCAAACTCAAGTTGTCTACACAATGGAGTCAAACACATCAAGGAAACAAGCATGAGCAAGAAGGGAATAAGTTCACATTAAAGTTATAGAGTAATGTTGTAAATCTCTTAAAAATTTGAAATTGGGATTAAGGTTCAAAATTAATATTTTATCATAAAATATTAAAATACATTTTCCACGTGTGCATGAATTTTTTGAAAATTAAATTTGAAAATTTTGAAAGATGATTGATTTTCTTCTTTCATATGTGTATACCTTGATTAAAAGGTTGAATTTTGAAAATATTAAAGATGATTGATTGTCATCTTTCACATGTGCATGTTTTATTTGAATATTTTCAAAAGTGATTGATACTTTTTTAAATTTATACAAAAGGTAGATGATTTTGTTTGAAAATTTTGAAAAATAAAGTGTGCTCCTTTTGTCATATACAAAAAGTAAAAGATTATGTTTGAATTTTTTGAAAAACAAAAGTGTGCTCATTTTGTCATATGCAAAAAGTAAAAGATTAGATTTGAATTTTTTGAAGAGGAAAGTGTGCTCCTTTTGTCATATGCCACAAGTAAAAGATTAGGTTTGAATTTTTTGAAAAAGTGAATGATGTTGTCTTTGACATGTGAATCTTTTTAAATTTAAATATGAAGTCTCATATGCCTATAAATAGCTCATTTGAGAGTTTCACATTCACAACACCAAGAAGCATACAACATTCATTCAAATATTTCATTCTCTCTTCTCTAAACATTGAGCCTTAATCCTTGTTCATTTTGAGAGATACAGTTTGTGCTGTATTATTCTTATTTCACTCATTGAGGAGTGTTTTCTGATAACCTACCCACTATCAGCTCTTGTATCAGAAAAAAGGGTGTGTATAACCCTTGTGCGTGTAGAAAGTGTTCTACACGGGGAATAGTTGAATCACCACGTGTAAGGTGATTGCAAGTGTAGAGGGTGTTCTATACGGATCCTTTGTAACGGTGTTGTTCAAAGGTGTAATAGGTTTCTATCTCCACCTGAATGAGGTTGAATAGTGAATTTGGGAATCCTCAAGGGGTAGTTTGAGGCGAGGACGTAGGCAGTGGGGCCGAACCTCGTTAACATACTGAGTTTGCTTCTCTCTTACCCTTACTCTTTATATTTATTGCTATTTCATATTTTGTTTATATTTTATATTATATATTTGATTTATAATTGTTATTTTTTTTAATACAACTCAATTCACCCCCCCTCTTGTGCTAGTCATCTGGGCAGCAAAACCTTTCAAGCTAATCATTTCCATCATGGACCCCTAGTAGCCAACTTTGAACTAATAAACACATGTAGTCTTTTCTTTCTTCTATGCCCACATCATCCATGTCTCTCCACATTAGAGTATACCCATACATTGATTTTTTTACCCTTTTTACTTCCAATTGTATACTAGGTGTGGAATTTGTATTTTCGTTATTTTGTTTTATCATTTTTAATTAAAAAAAGAAGAAAAAATGAGAAGAGTACGAGTTGTAAAGTGCTCAATTGAGTGAGCTTCAAAGGCAGAAAAAAGGAAAAAGAAAAAAAAGTCAAGGTTTGGTAGAAATGGTAAGAACACTAAAGTGGTGTGTGTTTATTCATCAAATTATTGGAAAAAAAAAAAAAGAGGAAGAAGAAGGAAAAACATTATTATTTGATAATTTGAAAAGTTGAAAAGTATATAAAGTGAGAAGTGTGGTTTACTGAAATATTTAATAAGATTCCTTTTGTATTTACTTGGAAGTTTTTGAATCTTTTTCATCATTTTCTTTCATATAGTCCTGAACCCAAGCAATGTTATAACCTTTTGTATTGACTGTTCTGATCCTAAGTAAGTTTTTGGAAAGAGTGGTGGAAGTCTCATTTGTTAGTGTTCCTATCATAAGATCAATGTTTATTTATTACTTGTACATAATTGCCTAATTCCCCTTGAGAGAGTATGTACACTCATTGTCAACTCCATAGAGAGACTCCTCCCACAAAACACTTTTATATCCGTGAGTTATGGAGTTGAACCTTTCGTTTGAAATATTCTTGATGTTGCATGTGTTGAGACTTCTGGTTAGAAAGATATAATTTAGAACACACACACTTTGTAGATTGCTATAGGTAGATTGCTTGTGATATGGTTATTGAATTCCTAAAAATTTTTTGATATGTGAAACTGAAAAATGTGACTTGGTGACTTTTGTGTGATTTTCTTTGATCTCTTTCGTTATTTTAGTATGAAAATTGCTATGGACTAGCAATGCGTAAGTTGAGAGGGTGTGATGAGTACGCAAAAGTGCACTCTAAATACCTTATTATTGACTTAAAATACTAAAATGTGAATATAAATAATTATATATAATTTATATTATTGAGTTTAATATCTATTCACATTAAGATACATTTAAGCATGATTTTATAATATTTTAAATCTCAAATGTTGCATTATTGGTTGGTGAGAGATAATTTGCAATTGGGCTTTACACTTAACATTTTTGGAACTTTACTATTTTACATTTGGTTTTATTTTGATGGCAGCCACATGGATTAAAATTCATGACAACACACACACATACACATATATATATATATATATACTAGTTGGCACTCAACGTGCAAGGCACGTTTCTCTAGTAAGAAGAAAAAAAATATTGTATCTAATGAAAAATATGTTCATTAAATACAATATTACCAGACAACTATCAAAATTTCCTAAAATAAAGACCAATGCTTGAATAAATAAAATGCATGAAAAGATAGTAATTATAGTAATAATTACTTTCTATTACTAAAGTATTAAGTTAAAGACAAATAAGTTAAAACTGATACAAGTTTGGAGGAATTGAAATTAGAGTTTTATTGAAATTACAATTTTTTCCTAACAGGAACATAATCAAATAATCAAACAGTCACAAGCATGAGCCAAATAAGATGCACTAATAACAAGGTTGGGCATAGTTGTTGATACTTGGGGGTGAATGCGACCACAAAGCTCATCAGCAAGTTTTCATACATCGTCAAATTCAAATTTATGAAATGCCTTAAAATAAAGAACATAAGAAATAAGTACATCTCATTCAGTATACTGAAACAACTGAGGTTATTCATGTGAATCAACCTGTTTAGAAGGAGAGCAGCAAGACTTTCATGATTGTTGATATCTTAATCCACTGGAATTTTCCCAAATAACAAGCAAAGATTTTACAAGTGAACTGTGACTAAAAAATTTGTAAAATGAGAAACTTCAATTGGGATTTAGAGAACATTCATGGGGAAAATGAATGAAATTATTAGATCTAAAATATCATTTCTTAAATACAATTAGTATTTCAGATTCATATTACGGTTTTGTAAGAAAGTGTGCATTATTAAAGGAGAAATAAAATGGAACACATAGAAGATCTAACAGAAGATAGAAACACAAATATGAATGTTTGTAAAATATTATTTTATTATCTCGAAGCAAAATAACAGAAATTACAGATCGATCTTCTTTTGGAGATTATTATATGGGGAGTAAAATCTTGGTCTTGAGAATTTATGTGAACATTAGGAACAAATCATTTTGAGTTAAAATAATTGATAACTCATGATGGATAGAAGAGTTATGACAATCATAAGAGAGAAAGTTTCAAGTTTAAGTTATTAACTGGTCAGTTATCGAAGTACCACATAGGAAGAGGACTGATTGTTGCGATTATAAAGAAGTAAGTTAGTCCTAGACCAATAGAACTCCTTGAGGTTTTTATTAACTTGAAGATTACCGAGAGTTTGGATATGCATGATTAAATGCATATTTATATGAGTTATTGGATCATGTCATATATATGAAAATCCCTGAAAGAAATAAAATAGAGCACATAAAATATTTACCAGAAGATAGAAACACAAATATGAAGATTTGTGAAGTATTATTTTAGTATCACAAAGCAAAATTACAGAAATTTGAGGCTCTTTGCCTCAATCTTTAAACGCTCTTGCTCTTCAAAAATCTGCATGCCTTTCCTATTTAAAAGAGTAGCCACTCGAAAAGAAGAGTTAAGCAAAGATTTTAAATCTCTGTTCTCTCGCTTTAGTGCTTCCATCTTCATGTTGGACTCCATAAGAAGCCGCTAAAGGATAGAAATATTCTCGTAGAGATTGTCAACCCCACCAATCCTAGATTGTAGTCGCTGAGAATATGCGACAAGGGTTGATGAGTATCGGGTACCAAGACTCACAAGCTCGTAGATAATTTCATTATCTGACTTATTAGTCAGATCATTATTGGATTGCATTATAGCACCTACAGAAGAAGCATAAACAACTGGTAAACGAGGTGCAGAATACCTCATATATTGGTAATGAGAAGATTGCTGAGCCATTGCAAATTGAGAAAGCAGAAAGAGATTGCAGAGTAAGAATGCAGACTAATTTCATAAAAGTGAAGAAGATGAGAGGCGAAAGAAGATGAACTGAATAATTCTTTTATAGAGAAAATTATGATGAATCATCTCTCGTGAAGCATTTCTCTACAAGAGACAAGAGTGATGTAGTATCATAGCTGCGGCACTTGACAGCTACAGAAGAGCAATGTAGTATCATAGCTGCGGCGCCTGACAACTACAGAAGAGCAATGTAGTGTCATAGCTATGCGGCGCCTGACAGCTACAGAAGACCTGTAAAAATCCTACGGATCAGAGTTGTCTGGTCTAAAACAGAAGACCACCGCTCTTGTTAAGAGAGAGAGAGAGAGAGAGAGAGAGAGAGAGAGAAGTTAACTGGTTAATTTTGATGAATTCTTTACTAAGTATATTATTTAGAAGAACACTTAAAGTATATCATTTATGTTTTTCTAAGGCAATCGAGAGTTTACCATTGAAACCGAAGATGTTAGACATGGGTACAACTGAAAAAATCCCGGGAGGTCGAATCCGCACCGTTTTCCATCAGAAAAGCCTCCAAATAGAGCAAAAAAGAGAAAACCAAAGAAGACAACGGCAAAAATCTCTTCGTACAGAGCTTTATCAACAAAAACGGAAACCCACATGCAAATTCTATGAGATAGGGCAAAAAAAAGTAGAGAAAATAAGTGAAAGGAAAGAGAAGGTGAGGAGCAAAATGATAGGAGTCGGGGTGGGTCAATAGAAAACAGTTTTATTTCGTGAAAGGAATGTGGGGGGTTGTGTACGTGATAATATACACAAGGGAAACCCACATTCAATGTATTTGTGTTGAGAAGTGGATTCCCTCCCACCAAATGAAAACCAGGTGTCCTTAAAGCGGTTTTCGGTTTTGCTTTTTGATGAATTACGACTTGTTTGGATGCTCGACTAAGTATGTCTTCAACCCGTTAGATCCCTAGATTAACTACTCTACTCGCAACACCATCAACATGATATAACATCATATTTAATACATTACGCTACCCGTTCATTATTAATCAATCATTCAATTACAGTATTGGTATTTAGTCTTAACAAAAAAAAAATATAAAAACATTAATTATGATTGATTAAAGATCACAAAAAATAAAAAAATAAAAATTGTGCTTAAACTTCTAAGTTAAAGAAAGAAAATAAGAAAGAAGTCGACAAAAAAATAATTGAACAGTTTCCATTAATTTTTTGCAATCTTCAATTCAACACGTCAATAAATTTTGGATTCTTTCCCGACAGTCTCACCTATTTTCTCATCAAATCTAATTACTCTCTCATTAAAAGTCTCTACACTCTTCAACTGTTAAATGAGATATATAATACTTTCAAAGGATAATTAATTATATATATATAGGTGTTGTCTGTCCAATGGAAACTAAATAAGTATTAAAAAAGACAACATGTTGATAAGGTAGCAGCTAGCTAGCTAGCTGTAATTAATAATAATGCAATTAACCATAACAATGCAATTCACCAAACTGTGCTTGATAATTAATTTTTAATTTTAAAAACAGGTGGCGCCTGTCCTAGCTAGTACCTTATTCACTTTTCTTTAAAATAAATTTAGGTAAATAATTCATTGCCTTGGATTCTTCTTTAACAAAGAATAACATGCATGCATAGAGATAATGACGAGCGCAATGTTAATTAATAAAAGATGAAACTCATCATACATATGTTTATTATTTACTTTGTTTTTAAGAATAAGAATTTCTCATTTTTTAAACAATGTAAAATCTCATACACTAATTATCTTCAATTTTATTGATAAAAAATAGATCAATATAATAGGAATTAAATTAACATGAATTCCTAACGAAGATGATCAAATCAATTTATGATCAGTTCGATGCTTTTTACCATGTTCAAAAGAATGAAGAAATGCCTGCAAATCAACTTGCATATATATTTTTCTTTATTGGCCGGTTATGCTTTCGAGAATCATCACTGGCCATTTCTTTAAGCTGAAACAGCATGCATGCCTAATCCCACCAAAATTTCCAGTCTTATTTGAGAGAATAAAATATAATTTACATCCTCTAAAAAATGACAAAAAAAAATTAGGAGAACCTAACTAACTATATATAAATATATATATATATATATATATGCAATTGACAACTGATGTTACATTGACCATTGGAGCATTAAAGACATGATGATAAATGAGAAATCATATAAAATTATATTATATTATTATAATTAAATATATCTGATGCGAGTTGGGGAATGATAATCCAATTATAACATATATTAATGTGCAATACTGTACGCATCTAATCTTCCCCAGCTGTCCAATTAGAATTTCTGATTCCGTATGGCGTAGGCAAACTTAACGAAATTGAATTCATACCTCACAAGCAATCTAGAGAGAGAGAGAGTAGGTGAGTGGTTGCTTTCATTGGAGAAGCATTATTGTCAAACTTTGGGCAAATTGCTTTTATAGTTTTTGCTTTGAAACAGGAAAGAAATGTAAGATAAGGAAAAGGACCCCACAACCCTTGCAACCGACCCTAACCACTTCCTATATTATACTCCATAATATATTATCACGGGATAAATAGAAAGCACAATAGATTGCGAGTGTCTCCACACTACAATGATAGATTCGTATATTAGTAAGAAATAGTAATTTTTAGCGATAAGAACGCATGACTTATTCCTAAAAATTAGTTTGTCCCACATGTCTACAAAAAGCTTGAAAAACAATAAACGACAAAGCAAATGATCCAATGAAAGGTGTCTTAAAAGTCAAAAGTAGAAAGAAGAAAGTCACATTTATAATTTTGGACAACATGTTGATAAGGTAGCAGCTAGCTAGCTAGCTGTAATTAATAATGTTATTAGCTAAATTGTATCAAATCTGTAATGGATTTATTATATAATAATATACGATGTCCTTTCATAACAATGCAATTAACCAAACTGTGCTTGATAATTAATTTTTAATTTTAAAAAAGGTGGCGCCTGTCCTAGCTAGTACCTTATTCACTTTTCTTTAAAATAAATTTAGGTAAATAATTCATTGCCTTGGATTCTTCTTTAACAAAGAATAACATACATGCATAGAGATAATGACGAGCGTGATGTTAATTAATAAAAGATGAAACTCATCATACATATGTTTATTATTTATTTTGTTTTTAAGGATAAGAATTTCTCATTTTTAAACAATGCAAAATCTCATACACTAATTATCTTCAATTTTATCGATCAAAAATAGATCAATATAATAGGAATTAAATTAACATGAATTCCTAACGAAGATGATCGAATCAATTTATGATCAGTTTGATACTTTTTACCATGTCCAAAAGAATGAAGAAATGCCTGCAAATCAACTTGCATATATATTTTTCTTTATTGGCCGGTTATGCTTTCGAGAATCATCACTGGCCATTTCTTTAAGCTGAAACAGCATGCATGCCTACTCCCACTAAAATTTCCAGTCTTATTTGAGAGAATAAAATATAATTTACATCCTCTAAAAATGACAAAAAAAAAAAAAAAAGAAAAATTGGAGAACCTAACTAACTATATATATATATGCAATTGACAACTGATGTTATATCGACCATTGGAGCATTAAAGACATGATGATAAATGAGAAATCATACAAAATTATATTATATTATTATAATTAAATATATCTTATGCGAGTTGGGGAATGATAATCCAATTATAACATATATTAATGTGCAATACTGTACGCATCTAATCTTCCCCAGCTGTCCAATTAGAATTTCTGATTCCGTATGGCGTAGGCAAATTTAATGAAATTGAATTCATACCTCACAAGCAATCTAGAGAGAGAGAGTAGGTGAGTGGTTGCTTTCATTGGAGAAGCATTATTGTCAAACTTTGGGCAAATTGCTTTTATATTTTTTGCTTTGAAACAGGAAAGAAATGTAAGATAAGGAAAAGGACCCCACAACCCTTGCAACCGACCCTACCCACTTCCTATATTATACTCCATAATATATTATCACATGATAAATAGAAAGCACAATAGATTGAGAGTGTCCCCACACTACAATGATAGATTCGTATATTAGTAAGAAATACTATTTTTTAGCGATAAGAACGCATGACTCATTCCTAAAAATTAGTTTGTCCCACATGTCTGCAAAAAAACTTGAAAAACAATAAATGACAAAGCAAATGATCCAAGGAAATGTGTCTTAAAAGTCAAAAGTAGAAAGAAGAAAGTTACATTTATAATTTTGGATAAGCACAAGATTCCCCATATATCATGATGCGACTGACATTGAAAAACTGCACTGAAATGGAAAATTGCGTGCATATTGCACGAGAGGAACACAGACTTCCATCATATGAGTAGGTCAGTGATCCTCGGATTCTGCTCTTGAGCACGTCTTGAGAAAACAACAATGATTGTGAGATGTAGAAAACAACGTTAGATTGGTAGAAGTGTTTGTGGAGACTTTTAATTAGTGCAAGAAAAAAAAATTTAATCTATATATGATAACATCCGGAAATAATTAACATATATATGATCTCCCATTTACTAAAACATTTGTATTTTTCTTTAAAAGTCATCACCACTCATGTCTAAAATAAATACAAATATCCTAAAAGTACCATAAATTAAAGGAGAAAAAAAGAGAGATGCTTTTAATTTATGGAGGCTCCAAATAACGGGGCCCATGTGCTTGTACAGATAATTCATGTATCTAATCCTAAATCAAAATAAACAAAAGAGCTAATTTCAAAATCTAATTGTCATAAAGAAAGCGAGAAACCAAAATCTGCAATTTCCCAGGAAAAATCGTTTATCAAAACGAAGAGAGCCGTGGGAATTTGTCCGAACAGTAATACGTGATCAGTCTGCCAATCAACCAAGGAAGATAAATAGGGTCCGAATACACAAGCATGTAACCGGCACCTTCTTCGGTTACAGGAAAGGCTGAGTCAGCTTCTGCCTGCATGATGACACCAGAAGCTCGTCTCTTCTGCTGCTGGAATTCGCCGTCCCCACTGCCTACCTTGCCCGAGAGATGCAGCATGACGTGTTGAGAATTGTTCTCGAGTGTGGGAGAGTTGGAGACAAAAGGAGATGATGATCAGGTCCAGCTCCTCCTCCATGAGCTCCACCGCCGTCTCCAGCTGCTCGCTCTTCAACGTGGTCGATGGTTCAGACTTTTCACAGAGCCATACTACCATTCAGGGATTGGAACGTGCAGAGCTTGGGCTGCAGCACGTACTTCTCAGCAAAAGTCTCCAAGATGTGATTGTACGGGCCCTGGGCGGCCTTCTCTGGAGATTCCACAACTGGAATATTCGCGTCGGTACAGTCGGCATATTCGGGTGCGTTACTACCGTTCTTCTTCTTCTGGTTCTGCTGCTGTTGTTTGAGCTGCTTTTCCTTGAAGACCTCCCACCACTTGTCGAGGCGCTTTGGCGTGCGTCCAGGGACCTTGGCGGCAATCTTCTTCCACTTGTTGCCGTACTTGGCCTGGAGGGATACGACGAGGGACTATTCTTCCGTGGTGAGAGAGCCCTTTTTTAGGCAGGGTTTCAGGTAGTTCTTCCAGCGCTCGAGGCAGGACTTGGCGTCGCGATGGAGGGGCTGCCCCATGCAGACGGAGACGAGATTCCACTCTTTGGGGCCATATTGCTTAACGTAGGCTCTGAGGAGTGCGTCTTCCTCTGGCTACCACCGCTGATGCTCCTTCATTTCAACACCATTTTTGCTTTTGAGATTTGGCTCAGTCGGAGGACGGCAGGGCTTCCACAATCAAAGTCGTTGATCTCGTACACATGTAGTTCTTGAACTTTGGCTACAAAAGCAGACATAAAAAGCAAAACGGTCACCGTAAGAACCACCAAAAAGTTTAATTTTGGGGAATGAAAAAGGCGGCGAGTGAGAAAACGTGAGAAATGAATACCGGGTATTGTAGATCCTGATCGATCGTCGTGGCTTTTGCAGGTGAGTAATCTTCTGGTTAGTAAAAAGTTCGGACTTTTCGGTGGGGTGGAGTGGATCTTGAAGCTTTGGCAGAGAGCTGGGTTCGTGAGCTTCAGAGAGAGAGAGAGAGATAAGAGAGAAGAGAGAGATAAATAGAAGAAGAATCGAGAAAAGTAGAAAAGTAGAAAGAAAAAAATAAAGCAGCCAACCCTCTGACACAGTTACTAAAGACCAAAACATCCTTATATAAACGGACACAAAGGAAGAAAATAAAAGGTTAAAAAAGTAATTATGCAATAAACACGGAAGGAAAAAATGGAATGTGTGAATTTACTGTTTATTCCTATAGAAGCGCGATAGGCGCTTTTTATTATAGAGAGATATATGTAGGTAAAAAGAATTGGAGTAGTCATATATCACTTTGGGTTGCACTTACATGGGCCACATATAATTCAGTTGACATGAACATGAGCTTTATGTTTTGGGTTATATTGGATTGAAGGCATCTCATTTTGCACGGATTAAAGGCGTTGGTCTTTTGGTTTTACACACCATGCGGGACCCATAGAAATTTTTGGTCTTTTGGGTTGGAGACATAAGCGGGACCCATCTCACTTTTGGACGAAAGGCTAATGGTTTGAAAGTAAAGTGCATGTGTGCTTTTTGATTTCAAGTGGTAGATGCAGTAGCAAGAGGGTTCTTTGGGTTGAATTGATTTTTGGGAGTTTTTGATGTGGGCCTTATACGGTTCAAGAAAATTCAGTTACTTCAAGGAATATAGGGCATTTTTCATAAGCCAAAGGACGGGCAGAGCCGTTTTTTGGGGAGAGAGAGATTTCTTTGGCTGGTTTTTACATGGAGAGGACGGACTGAAGAACGACGAACTTTATGGGTGCCGTTCACTTCAGTTTTCTCTTGAGATTTTTATTGTCTATTATATTTATGTGTAACTAAATTATCAAGTAGGGTTAAAAATGAACTTACACATTAGATGATATTTTTAATTTATTTTTTATTTATGTATTTGATTTTCAGTTATTAAAATTCTTTCGTTTTATCATTCTCAGTTTATTGTTGATTTTTTTTTTCTTCGAATAATCATAAAATATATTATGTTTATGGATTTAGTCATATTTTTTCTATTGAATGGATTGGTTCTTTGATTATGTTAGGATCAATTATTTATCCATATTGATTTAGTTATTTGCTGCAATACAGTTTTATGAGTATATTATCGCCGTTGGATTTTCTCAATAGGGATAATAATTTACGTATTTTAAAAGTGATGAGTGATTTTTCAAAGGGTTATATTTGGTTTCATTTTAGTTTATAAATCTATACCTGCCGATTGAGAATTTTGGAAATTGAGTTCCCAATTGAATTATTCAATAAATTAAGAATAATTAAAATACCAAATTTGTGCAAAGAATTCCCGACGCTCTACTGTCTGTCAAATCTAAGTATTTCTTCCGTTAGTCACTTTACTTCACTTTAATCTGCATTTAAAATTAATCTTTATTCTCCATTAATCATTTAATATTTTCTTTAGTTTCTTTATTCATTCTACTATTTTTTTAATTTGTCTCTCTGTGGAATCGACATCTCAAAACTGTGCTATAACTACCACGTTATTCTTTGGGCGTAATCATGAACAAAGACTCATTAGTTTCCAAACTCTAAAAAGCACAACAATCAACAATTTCTCTAAAAGATTGCAACTACCATTCAAGATGATTACGACTAGCTCTTTTCTCTCACTGTATTAGAATTTCATTAAAATTTCCAAAACACAACCAAGGGCCCCTAACATATGCAAAAATTCTCTTCAATAAATTTCACACTTCACACCTTCTAGCTACTTTAGGATACCCATAATATTGTCAGGATTCTCCATTTAGCACCAAAAACCAGATCAGCCATTTTCGGACCAGAAGTTGAGGGTGTGATATAGTAATACTATTTGAATATCCACCCAAATTAACCTGGACCATAATTTGAAACCTAAAATATTCACATTGAATAAATTTTATAGAAAATATCCACTATTTTTTCAAATTTTATTCTTTAAAACCAAATATTTAAGTTGTACTTGGATTAAGCATAACTTAATTTTTTAAAAATTAAACCTAAGTTGTGGATATCTAGTTTAAACCCAGTGTTTGTCTCATGTACTCTCACCTATCTAAGATATGGCAATGGGTAATATGATTATCAGCTTGAGTAACCATCTCCATAACTCGATTATCTAGATCGGGAAAAAACTAGCTTGGATGAAGTAATAAAAGAGATATGAAAGAAATAAGGCAGCTTCACAATCTTCTAGAGAAATATGAGAGAGTCTTTGGACAGGAAGTAAACATAAGCAAAATAGCTATGGTTTTCAGCAAAAATGTTAGTCCAATGAAGCAGAATGAGATAATGGAATTTTGGGGAGTTAATAGTCTCCAACAATATGATAAATACCTGGGACTTCTCCATACAATTAGTAGGACTAAAAGTAAAGTTTTCTCCATGATCAAGCACAAAGTATAGCAAAAGCTACAAAGCTGGAAGGAAAAACTTTTTTCTCAAGGGGGAAGAGAAGTTTTAATCAAAGTTGTTACTTTATTTATTCCCACTTACTCTATGAGCTGTTTTAAGCTACTAGAGAGTCTTTGTAGAAATTGAAAATTTTGATGGCAAGGTTTTAGTTGGGTTAAAAACAAGATGAGAATAAGATCCCTTGGGTCAGCTGGGATAAAATGTGTGCATCCAAAAGTGAAGGAGGTATGAGATTCAAAGACATCAAAACCTTCAATATGGCCCTGTTTCGGCCCTCCTAGCAAAACAAGGATGGAGAATCATGTAGGAAGAATCATCTCATTTGCATAACATCTTTAAAGCCAAATAATTCCCACATACTAGCTTTATGGATTCAAAATTAGATGTTTCACCCTCTTATGCCTAGAGAGGAATATGGGAAGCTAGAAAGTACATATCATATGAAGGTAGATTGAGAGTGAAAAATGACAAATTTATAAACCTATGGAATGATTATTGGATACTAGGCTACAGAAATTTGTTGCAAAATAGGAGAGGTGATGATTGCCAGAATCGAGGGGATAAAGTGGAGAGTCTTATTGATAAGATACTTGAGGATGAGATGTTGACAAATAGAAACCTTCTTCCACTAGGTACTAAAGTCTTGAAAATCATTCTTACTCCTAGAGATAGAGATGACAAATGATCTGGGAACTAAAGAGGGATGAGAACTTTTAAGTTAAAAGTGCCTATAGACTATTATGAGAGATTGACAAAGGCAATATAAGAGGAGAAAGCTCTAACTTAGCTAAGGAGAGAAATATTTGGAAATAATTGTGGAGATTACAGATGCCTAATAAGGTGAAAGTGTTTTCTAGGCTTACCCATGAAGCACAATTTGTTGAAGAAAAATATTATTAATGAGGAATGCTATATTTCCTATGGTAAGGATAGTGAAGACCTTGTTCATGCACTGCTTGTATGTTCAATTGTGAAGGAGATAAGGGCTAACTGCTAAATACATTTCTTTTCTGAATTTATCAAATAACCACAAAAACTTTGTTGATATAGTGAGACAGGTTACAACAGAAGGCAGTCAAGAGGACTTGGAAAAAATTTTCTTGATTACCTAGGGCTTGTGGTACTAAAGAAATCAGAGAATTTATGAAAACAAGACTCTGATTGTGGATCAAGTTGTGGATTATGCTTTATCTTTGTTGAAAATTCATAAGGAAGCCAAGGTTTTAAAGAAGCAGAAATACAAAATCAATTTTGCTAGGTTCATCCTACGAAAGGTACTTTGAAGCTTAATGTTGATGGAATAGTCTTTTAAGATCAACATAGAGCAGGAGTGGAAGCAATTTTAAGAGATCACAAAGGAGATGTGATTATGGCTACAAGCAAAAAGGAAAATGAAGTGTGCGTGACCCTTATGAGATTGATCAATTATTGGCAATGTTTAGAGGCATGCAACTTGAGTTCACCAAGGTATAAAAGATCTCATCTTAGAAGGTGACTCCCTACTTATGGTTAATGAAATTAAAGCTGTTGGGGATTCTATGTCCATACAAGGAAACCTCAATACAGAGATAAAGGAGTTGATGAAGAAGTTTAAGAGCTGCACTATACAACAAATTGTTCGAGATGGAAATAAGGCTGCCCATAAGCTTGCAAAGTATCCTTGGCATGTAGATAATATTCGTGTATGGTGGGATTCTTTCCCAAATTGTATCTCACAGGTCATTTGGTCTAAAAAACTTATGTAAAATTTTGATGAAACAAATGTTTTGCTATTTAAAAAAAAAAAAAAAGGAGATATTATTTGTTTATTTTTTAAATTAAATATTTAGTATTTTTAAAGTGAATATAACTATGCAAGTCTAATGTAAAAAAAGAAAGGAGGATAGATGTAAAAATAAGTTGTGATGAGGGTGGCAAGGTGATTTTAACAACTAGGAAACCAGAACATGAGGTGAGTGATCCTATGGAGATTGAATTCATGTCAATATTGAAGGGCCTCCAAGTTTGTTTTCCTTTGGGAATCTGTGAGTTAGAAGTGAAGAGTGATTCACTGTTGGTGGTCCAAGAACTTAACAAAAAGTAGGAGTCTATGTCTATTTGGGGAAACTTGGTCCATGAGATTATGAGAATGTTACAAAGGTTTCCTAAGATTATAGTCCAGCATAGAGGTCGTATAGCCAATGTTGTTGCCCATTGTTTGGCAAGACATTCATGACATGTTGATGATCTAGTGATTTGGTGGGACTCTTTTCTTAAAAGTGTCTCTCAAGTCATCCGGCATGATGCTTTGATGTAATTTCTATTTTTCTAATGAATAAAATAGTATGCATTGTTTATAAAAAAAAAAAATGATGACCATACTAACATTCTAATTATTAAATACTTGCAACAAGTGTTGGTACAATTTATTTTCCGCTTAGACCACCGCCTTTTTCCTCCATATATTTTGTAGAGAATGTAAGGATGGAAAATGATAGAGAAAGAGAGATCATATCCTCCATCTACCTATCATTTTGGCAAAAGTTGGTAGCCTCCTATTCCTAATTCTTGCCTCCACATGACCCTCTTACTATCTCTGAACTCTAAATTTATTTTATTTTTATCGATAATTTATGTTTTGTTTGGCCACTGAGATTTCTCAGATGAGAATTTTGAATTTTAAGATTAAATATTAAAATATTATATTTTAATATTATTATTATTTTAAGATTTGAAAAAGTTACAAAAAAGTTGAATTGTTTATTATATTTTATATGGAGATTTGAGAAAGTTGTAATGATAAGATAAAAATTTTATATTTGAGGTGAGAAATCTTGATGGCCAAGCAGTACCTTAGTGTAGAATCTTAATCATTTAAAAAAAAAAAAGTGTTTGTATTGAAATTCAAGAAAATAAATAAATAAAATTAAAAAAAATATTTGGATATAACTTTTAAAAATATATTTATTTTAAAATTTATGAAAATTATATTGAGCTTTGTATTTAAATAATAATTAGGTAATAATTTACCAAAAAAGTTCTGATAAATTTTTTTTTTTTTTTTTCTAGAGATTAAAATGTTTCGTTTGGTTTTTTTTTTTTTTTTTTGAAATTTTAAAACATCCTATCAAACCAAACATGGACTTAAATTCGCTATAATTAATTTAGGAGAGGCGAATTGGTGAAATTTTACTCTTTTTTATTTCCCAAAAGTCTCTGTTCTTTTTCAAAACAACCAATCACCATTCATGGCCACACGCACGAAGGTGGGTAAGCTGATAGTTGAAAAGAAGGGCAAAGGACGCAAAAACATTCTGACAAAGGACGCAAAAACATGCGGGTGATGCAACCACAATCGTTTACTCTGCCTCTTTCAGCTCCACCGGCAGTGAAATTGGAAGGAGGGAAGCCTGCTTTCTTGCTTGTTCCCGGATTTATATGCCGCCGGAGAAGTTTCTTCTTGGCAGTCGCCGGAAATGGAGATTCGAGACTGCGAAATTGGAATCCATCGTCCGCGTCCCCGTTCCTATCGACCGTGTCCGTGAGTGCATCTGGCCAAGCGTATTATTCTGCTTCTGCCCCGCCGCCCAGACAACTGCTTGAACTCAAAGCTCTATGCTTCCGACCCTCTCCTCAATTGGGACTGCTGTCTCTCCTCTTTGCCCTCTCCATGGTGATAATATTGCCTACTAATTGATCAGGAATCCCTTTGTTTTTTATTTTTTTCTTAATTTGTTGAAGAATGTTTCTGAGTGTGGACATGCTATGCAGGCCATTGGTGCCATTATCTCCTTGGCTGTATTATCCATTCCAACCATCAATGTGAGTTTGTTGTTTTTGTTTTTTCATCTGTTTTTTGCTGTATATATGAGTCCTCTCTCAAGCACGAACTACTTTTCAATGCAATTTGTTTCACCAATTTATTACTGCTTGGGTAGGCTTTTGCAAGATTGGCAGCCTCAATAAATAAATTGTTGCAAGTTGTCTCTGAGGAGGTACCCGGCACCTTGTCTTCTCTCAAACTTTCTGGGCTCGAGATTAACGAATTGACCCTACAACTTAAAAGTCTCAGGTAGCCAAACTCTTTTGTTTCTCTTATCATCTTGTTCCTGCGCGACCACAGAACTTCTTTCTGGTTTATATTACTAGTGGTATTCATTTCCTGCTTTCTGGGTTTTCAAGGCAAAGAATTTCTGGAACCCAGTTGCAAAAGAAAGTCAGAAACTATAAGCCCTCTTCGTTTGGAAGGAGGAATCAACCTTGAAAGGACACTACGGAACTACGCTCATGAATTTGCGTGATCCTTCACTTTATGGTGAAGGCATCTAGGCAATTTTCAGCAGGTCTTGGAAATTTGGAATATATTGCAGAGAACTATCTCTACTGTATTTTGTACGGAAATTTATTAGTTATTTATATTTTCATTATGTCAAAGACTCAATTATTGATCCAAAAATCATTGGATGCTAATTTGATTAAATATTTAATCTTTGCTAACATTCGATCACACACTTCTAAATCTACTGTCCACAGCGGCCCACTTTATCGACATTAGCACGGTAGTAGTCATTTTCCTTTTAGCCACTTCACTCATGCATATATTAGTATTTAATGACTTAATATCATGCCCATACATAATATCAATACATTTTAATCCAGCTTGTAGATTGCTCCTTTTTAAAACTTGTGACATAATCCTTACTCTGATATCAATTATTAAAGTTCTAACTATTGATTCAAAAGTTCTAGAACTGTTAGTTACTAATTTAGTTAATCTTTTAACTCTCACGATCATAACACATTCATAAACTGTTAGGCATGTTCAATGGCAGAAACGAGATGGAATTTGGAAAACACAATGATTACTGATTTCGCTTGAGGGAAACTAAACCTCTAATTACTGTTTTAATTCAGGGAAATTGAGCCTCCAGTTAAAAACCGGCTGTCTCTTTTCATCCGGAAGTTCTTACTTCTTATTCTTATTATTCTTGCACATACCTCAAATAGGCTTCAAGTACGCTTCAAGTACAAGTGATTGAAAAAAGAAAACATGACATAAAGATAAGGAAACACATTTGATAAAGATGAAAAACTGCTCTTAAAGACTCTGCAAATGGTGCAAATTAGGATCACAATCTTGCATACTTCTTGAGAGCGTCACTCGCATTTTTTGCATTCTCCGGCACAGGCATGTTACATAGAAGGGTAACCCTAGACGATGCTACCAAAGATTTGTTCTGTGAATTCGAAGGATCAACCTTCCAGAACTGCACCTCCCACACCTGCTCAAAATTACCATTTACCATGCAATCGTAAGAAAAGGTAAATTTAATGAAACAAAAGAACTGAAACTCGTATCAGGGGACTGCCATGGCTTAATGCTATCCTAATGGGTAATGAAGTAAAGTAAACACAGTCATCTGCTTCAGTCACGGCGGGGCGGCAATGATCATGTCAGTATGAACTCACGAACGACAATGATTATGTCGAAAGTTCTCAATCTTTTGGATGAAAGATCTTGTGCTTGCATGCTTTTTTCCCTTAGGTAGAACAAAAATGTCCCATAAACACATGGATGATGCTACTGGGACAACTTTGTCTAATTTCAGTTTTTTTTTTTTTTTTTTCAAATATTTTTTTAACATTTTTAAATTTTTTTTTTTTTTTTACAAAATTCAATAATATTTACTTTCTTAATCTCTTAAAAAAAAAAAAAAGGATCAAAACCATCGGTCCTTCGGTTCAATAAGCATTACTCTAAACACATTTGATACGATCGAGAGCGAGACAAAATGCAGTGGAAAAGTACCTGGATGGTTTTGCCCGCATTAACAGGGGCGGCCTCGACGAGCACGAGATCACCAAGCTCAGCGCGCTTCAAGTGGTTGATGCTGAGATGAATTCCAGCCACTCTCTGGAAACCCGAAGCCATGTGGGCGCCTATGCTTGCCACTCCCTCGGCTATCAGAGCCGATACCCCTCCATGCAGCACCTTAAATGGCTGTTTAATTTCAACCCAGCATGCATATAATCGGCAAAAAGATCATCAATTCTATCTGTCTTCAAACAGATATGCAAGATTAAAATGGAAAGAAAGAAAGAAATGAAAGAGGGAAGGGGGCGCGGGGGGGGGGGGGGGGGGGGGGGGGGGGGGGGGGGTAGAACAGGGGATCGGAGAACAGTGGGGGGTGTTGACCTGACAGCAAGTTTTGGTAACTTGAAGACGACCGGTAACTTTCTGTGGGGTTAAGTCTCCAATCTCGAATCCGATGGCGTGAAGCGGGGCATCCAAAAACCCAGTCTTGGGCGATCCTGCTGGACTCTGCTTCTCCATATCTTTTCTGGCCTCCTCTCTGTACGATGAATTCAGTGCCACTGCTTCTATTTCTACACTTAAATCATCAAAACGTTGTCATCAGCAGCCAAAAATTAATGCTGATCGGAGAGGTGTGCGAGAGGAAGCTAGGACTTAGGACCAGTTTTGGGATGAAGGATGTTTGGTGAGAAATGGCTAGGTAGGGTGGGTAGGTAGAAGCGTGAATGAGTAGTAGTGGGAATATTGGGGTTAGGTGATAATACGTTATAGTTTATACAGGCAGCTTCGCCTTACAATTGGTCTATCGATTGACGATTGTTACCAAAAACATAAGGATAAGGCTGTCTGTACGGCCAAAACTATTATTCCACAAAAAATGAAACAAAAATTGCAAACTATGCTTAGCTTTTGGGTTATCCTAAGCTTAACTATGATCGATTCTAATATAAACTAATCTCATATAAATATGACACCTAAATTAATAATATATTATGATTCAGTTTTTAATACTCTGGATTTTCGAATCAACACGTGGGTTTTACTCACTTGTTTATTTCATAAATCATTCTTTATAGTTTTATAATATTCACTATACATACATTCATTTTCATCAATAAATTATTAATTGTTATAAATCGATTTGTATGATTACGTAATCAATTATGACCTCCCTTAACTATCAATTATGACCGTCTTTAACCGTCAATGATGATCACTTTTAATCGCTATAATAGACCATCCTTAACCGTCAAAATTGACCGTCAAGAAATTGACCGTCCTTAGCCGTCAATTATGACTTAAGTTATACATAAACCGTCTTTATACTCCTATATATATGGATATCATTCACTTGTATAAGTTAAAATTTTTTTATTGAATAACAATGTTTTCTCTTACAATATAATTTTTCTTTTAGTTTCATAATATTAATTACTATTTTTTAGTAAAAGTAAAGCTAAATATAGCTTTAAAGTGTACAAGTCTTGTGTACTTTTTTTTTTTTTTAAAGTAAAGATCATTATTTAATTTTTTTTTTTCATGTGAGTTTCAAATTTATCCATTTAAAAAAAAAAAAGAGTATGTGAGACTTAAGTATAGTTTAGATAGTGAGTTGAGATGATATGAAAATTAAAAATTAAATAAAATATTATTAGAATAATATGTTTTATTATTATTTTGAGATTTAAAAATTTTGAATTGTTTATTATATATTATGTAAAAATTTAAAAAATTATAATAATAAGATAATATAAGATAAGATTAAACATTCCATGACTAAAACATCCTAAAATTACAAATTTCGTTTCTATTTGAGCAATTCGTAGCATTTCTCAATATAGAATCGTCTTTCCTACATTTTGTAGAAGTTATATTCTTTTTCAAATTTATAAATACCTTGCTTATTTTAATCTCTCAATCTATAGCTAATACCTTGAAAATTTAGGTTCCGTTTAGATGTTAAGAGTATCTTAAACAGTAAATAATAATAAAATAGGTTGTGAATCATAATAAAATAGTAGTGAATAATTTTTAAAAAGTAGTGAATAATTTATAAATAGTAATAAAATATTATGAAAATGTCTAAGAACAATTATATTCCCAAACAGTGCCTTGTAAACTTTCGAATTTATAATATTTTCTTAATCTATATTGAGTTGTGCTAGGCGGCACCACATTTGTGCTTTTTTTTTTAAAATATATGTTTAAATATTTAAAAAAAATAAAAAAAAATACATCAATACACTAAAATTCATTTCCTTAATCATTAAGTTAAAAAATTAAAAAAAAAATTATTTTGAGGAGTGTTCAAATAAAACAGTCAAATGTAGCAGTCATAGTAGATTTATTCATGTATATTTGATGTGCGCAAATGACTAAGGAAGCGAATCAAGAATATTCAATGAAAGTATGATAAATAATAACGATGTAATTGAAGTAGATCTGTTAGAATCTCTGTTTACAATGTGTCTAGGCGTAAATTCCAATGATCTAATCTTGATTTACATTAAAAAATGCAAAACTTAAACGTCATGAGACTGCAAATTCAGGAATTGGGCGTACCTACCATGGAATTATCTGGCGCAGTCCTCACCTACCCCGGCTACCCGCCGAAGATGCTGGTCTATTGGGTTGGTGTATAAGACATACTTCTTGTTGCCACAAGGAAAAGGCGTTAATTTGATCTAAGGCGAGATTGATATTGTATTTTGATCGGTTTTGTTTATTGTTTGCACCAAGCACAAGTCAAGACAAACCACCATGCCTTCCATTTTGTTTTAAAAAACAAACAAATATTTTTCTAAATAAGATATGACCTTGAAAGAGAGAGAGAAAAATATGTTATTATAAGAGAAAATTATTATAAACTAACTTGTATTGTATGACCATATTTAAATGTCATTATTGATCAAGTTTTAGCCGTCAATTAAGGGTATCAATAACACGGAACCTCTCTCTCATTTTCTCTCTTTGTCTTTGATTCTCTTTATTTTTCATGGATTTTACAATACGTTATCAGCACGATGTGAAAAATCTTCCACCTTCCCAGCTCTGCTTTCTCTCTCTCTCTGGATTTCTCTAATCCTTATCAAAATTGGATTCTGGGTTTCTAGTGAGAGAATTGAGAAACAGCTAATCTTCTACAGAAAGAGAAGATGGATTACAGAGTGAGAGAGTAAGGATGGTTCTACTGGAGAAGCTTTGGGACGATGTTGTGGCTGGACCTCAGCTTGAGCGTGGCCTCGGCAAGCTCAGGAAAATCACCCCCCCATGAATTCCTCTTCTTTTTCTTTATATGATCCAGAATTTCTTGTGGTAGACGACATAATCGGAATTGATTCGAATAAAATCCCAACATGGTGAAGGTCAAGGAAAAGAGGCAAACACACACAAAAATGGCGTGCCTCGGTACAGATCTGAAGCAGATCTAGAGAATAGGCTAAAAAAAAGAAGGAAAAATGGACGCATGAAAAGAAGAGTTAGCTGGCAACAGGACACATGCAAAGCAGTAGAGATGATGACAGGGGTGTTGTGGCGTCCTTCACACCTCTTTATTCACCGACCCTGCTAGACTTTCTGGCTATACAGTGAGCTTTCTCTTCAACATGTCATTTTTCTCTCCTCTTTTGTTTTTTTTTTGGTTTGCCCTTTTAGTCTGACATTTCACAATACAAGGTTCACGTAGATCCTACCTACCTATACCAAATTGTCAAGCAAACAACTTTAATGTCTAGGTCTCTAAACATCGGCACCTACCTCACACATTACATAGGATTTTCTACCTATGATCATGGTCCCTTTGTATAAATGCATAGATGTATACAGAAGGCAAAAGTTGAACCAAAATGGTCCACCTGACTCAACTTGCCAATAGCCTCCAGTACCATGGAAACCATTAATTAAACATGACATGCCAACCACCGTAAAAAAAAAAAAAGAAAAAAAAAATTGATGGAAACTATTAGTCAAACATGGCATGCCAACTACAAAAAGACTTGTTTATCCAAGTTGCACAAAGGTTCTAATGATTCCGAAATTAGTGGTCTTCTACTTCAAGTAAGTTTTTCAATATATTATTTGCAATCTTCAAGGTGAATATTAAAGATTATATTCTTTATTATACTTGAAAAAATTTTATGTTTATTCACATAGTTTACATCTCAGTTATATCTATGGTGAATTAAAATTTTCGTAATTTACATTTCAATTATGTCTGTGGTCAATTTTTATTTACATAGTTTATATACAAGTTTTATTTATTTTTATACTTGTTATGAATTATTGATGATATGATTCATTTTGGAATAAAAATTGAGCATCCATGAAGGATCGCTCTAAATCAATAATTTTATTGAGTATCTCATAGTTTAAATGAGTGATACGTGTACCAAAAGTTCATTATAATTAATGCACCTGAAGTTGCATAATTGAAATTGTATAGAGAAAAGTCACTAAAGAATATATGTTTAAATGAATGCCTCAAATGTGCTCCTGAAATAACAATATCGAGTACAAAAGTTCATAATATATTCTAAATTTATATCTGGTCTTCTAGTGGCTAAACAAAATAATGAGTTTTTGTTAGGAATCATTAGTCACGTCCTAATAGTTCCACATCATTTCCTAAAGTAAATGATATTGGATTTATATCATTTTATTTCTTGAAATGAAGAGAATGATGCATTTTATTCAAAAAAACTAAGAGATTGGACGTGATAATGAATATCTTTATAATATTTTTATGATTTCAGGCCATAAACTTGTATTGAAAAATCTACCAGCTTTCACTTTAAGATAATATTATACAACTATTGAATCAAATACTATGATGCATCAAAAGTGATATGATTCAAAATATTTATATCTTTTTCATGATTATTTTGATCATCCAAAATCAATTACGATAAGTCGAATAATTTTCATATGGATGTCCATAAATGAACCAAAAGATTCTTTTACTATAAAGTCTTACCACCAAGAGTGGAAAGAAAAATTTGCTAGAAGCAAATAAAATGAAATAATTCGACGTTATCTTGATTATCATAGGTGAATTGGAAGTTTAGATGATAATTAAATTATGGATGCAATAAAATAAAAATGGCTCATATTCTAGCTACTAAAATCCCAACGAGGATTGAAGTTCTCATAAGACAATTAAGAAATTTAGCAGTCTAATGAACATAAGACATGTCTAAAAGCATGTGAGAGTTATTGATACAAAAGATAAAACATCTCGAAAGAGAAAAGTACAAATAATTTGGTGCTCCTGAAAAGGCCGTACCCACAAAACAAGTAATAAGATCCATCCAAATTTTCTGTATAAAATTCTCCTATATAATCTCTTGAAGAGTATAAACCTCTTGAAGAGTGTCTCCTGAAGAGATTTTTCATGAAATGTCTTCCATTGAAGAGAGACAGGTACCTGAAAATAATGAGATCTCAATACATTTCATGAATATTGGATAAATTCTAGATAGAAATAAAATCGTTGTCGACAACGTATGTTCATATAAGATGGCAATTGACATTACCAGAAGTAATGAAAAAAGTGAATCAAGAACCGTCGAAGAATACGACGTAAAAATATTGACCAAATTTGAAAGAAATAATTCATGCAGAATTGGTATCACTGGTAAAATATGATGCATATGGACTTGTAGTCCAAACACCTAAATAGGTGATATTTGTTAAATATCAGTGATTATTTATATAAAGGAAATGAAAATGTGATATATAAATCACGAGTCAGTTTCTCGCAGACAATTATTGCAGAATTGATATCACTAGTAAAATGTTATATATATGGCCTCGTGGTCCAAACACCTAAAGAGGTGATACTTGTAGAATATCGGTGGATATTTATATAAATGATATAAAATGCTTGAAACTTCTAATCTGAAAATGTGATATATAAATCACGAGTCGGTTCCTCGCAGAAATAATATTGATATGCTTTTGAAGTGGATAAAATTATATTGAGGTTTTTATTAGTTTGAAAGTTACCGAAAGTTTGGATATGCATGATTAACTGCATATTTATATGAATCATTGGATCATGACATGTATATGAAAAACCCTGAACGATAGAAAATGCCTGAAGCTTTTAATCTGAATACATCTAAAAATATGTATTCTATCAAGTTTCAAAAATCCTTATATGATCTAAAACAATCCAAACGCACGTGAAACAAGCTATTATTGCAGTTTATATAGATGATTTAAATGTCATTGAGATTCCAGAAGAGCTCATGAAAACTACACATATTTGAAATATAAATCTGAAACCATTGCGGCTTCAAGAGGGAGATGAATGAAATTATTAGTTCTGAAATATCATCTCTTAAATGCAATTAGTGTTTCAGATTCATATTACGATTTTGTAAGAAGTGTGCATTATTAAAGGAGAAATAAAATGAAGTACATAGAACATCTACCAGAAGATAGAAACACAAATATAAATATTTGTAAAATATTATTTTATTATTTCGAAACAAAATTACAGAAATTTGAGACTTTTCGCTTCATTCTTTAAACGTTCTTACTCTTCAAAAATCTGCATGGCATTTCTATCTAAAGGAGTAGGCAATCGAAAAGAAGATTTAAGTAAGGATTTTAAATTCTTATTCTCTTGCTTTATTGCTCTTATCTTCATGTTGGATTACAGAAGAAGTCGCTGAATGATAGAAATATTATCGTGGAGTTTGTCAACCCCATAAGTTTTGAATTATAGTCGCTGAGAAAATGCGACAATGGTTGATAAGTATCGGGTATCGAGACTCACAAGCTCGTAGATAGTTTCATTATCTGACTTATTAATCAGATCATTATTGTATTGTATTATAGCATCTACGGTAGAAGCAGAAACAACTGGTGAACGAGATGCAGAATACATTATATATTGGTCATGAGAAGATTGCTGAGCTATTGCAGAGGGAGAATGCAGAAAGAGATTGCAGAGTAAGAATGTAGACTAATTACAGAAAAGTGAAGAAGATGAAATGTAAATAAAGATGAGCTGAATATTTCTTTTCTAGAGAAAATTATAACAAAACATCTCTATTGCTTCACAGCATCTCTCTACAAGAGACAAGAGATGTAGCATCATAACTCTACGGTGCCTACATAAGAGCTGTAAAATCTTGCGGTGCTTGTCTGGTATAAAAAAATGGCCATCGTTTTTGTTGAAAAAGAACGAGTCAAGTGAGACGGACTCGCTGGGTGGAGAGAGTAGCTGGGCTTGCATAAGGTTAGCGAATAAATTTTGATGACTTCTCCACTAACTATATTATTTACAAGAACTCCAGAAGAGCACAACTCCAGAAGAGTAGTAAATTTAATGTTAAAATGATCTTGAATCAATATGGTGGATTTCACTAAAAAGTCTTGAAGCACTTTTATATGGACAAAACTCATCCCCTGAGTATTCCAATGATTACTCGATCATTTGATGAGTAGAAAGATCCATTTCGTCATTGTGAAGACGATGAAAAAATTCTTAGTCCTGAAGTACCTTATCTCAATGCAATTGAAGCCCTGAATATATGATTATTTTATCAACATAGATCAAGTCCACAATTAGTTGGATATATGGATGCAGGTTATCTTTCAGATCCACACAAAAAGATTATTGCAATTCATGAGGAGAAATGTGAAATTGATGTCAAGCAGATATGGTCAAGTAATAATTTGGCAAATTTATTCGTTAAAGCATTACCAACTGCAACATTTAAGAAGATTATACAGAATATTGAAATGTAGAGACTTGAAGATTTGTTATCATGCACTTTTTAGGGGGAGTAATGTCTTGAAAACTTGTGCTGATTGTACTCTTTTTCCTTCGCTAAGGTTCTATTCCACTAGGTTTTCCTTTGCAAGGTTTTAATGAGGCAATCCTAAAGCACTTGGCTGTACACATGAATATTGTACTCTTTTTCCTTCGTCATTGGGTTTTTCCCACAAGATTTTTCTTTGGCAAGGTTTTAACGAGACATATTCTTTAAATATGACCATCCAAAGGGAGAGTATTATAAACTAACTTGTATTGTATGACCATATTTAGTAGTCATTATTGACCAGGTCTTAATCGTCAATTAATACTTTTGTACCCCTATTTATATAGGGATATTTCTAGGTTCATGGGTATCAACAACACGAAACCTCTTTCTCATTCTCTCTCTCTTTGTCTTTGATTCTCTCTATTTTTCATTGATTTTACAACACTATAAACATTTTCATCTAAGTCTCATCCTATTAAGATGCGGTATTACGCATCAACTTTTAAATTTTTATGTTTGATAACATGGCAAACTTCCACACTAGTGGCGAAATCCGAGTGCCAAACTTGAAAATATAATTTTCACACACACACACACACACACACACACACACATAATAGGGTTGAAAACCAATACTATCGGTGCGGTTTGGTCCATCGATAGTTTTTTAAGGGGGTGGTGCCGACCGAAACTTGCCGGCAAGGGCAGAGAGAATCAGCGATTTCTTATAACCACTACCGATCGATTCCATGGTTGGTCCGTCAGTTGCTAACCCATTTCGAAACTCACATCATAAATTCAAAACAAATCAACAAAAATTCACAACAAATTCAAAAATTCAAAACATAATCACAAATTTATAACAAAAACTATGGAAGAGAGGTGAACGGTAGAGATGAGAGGAGAATGAGAGAGCTCAGCATGAAGTTGAAGGATAGAGAGCTTGGCCTTGGAGAGAGGTTTCATAGAGGAGAGATCTCAGAGAGGTGAGACCGTGAGGGACAGGCCAAGGATAAGTCTGATGAGAGATCTCAGAGAGATGAGGGCTAGGCCAAGCTCTAAGCAATGTGAAGGAGGAGGGGAGGGGAGGGGAGGGCTATGGCGCAATGCTGAAGGGTGAGAGGAGAGAAAGAAGAAAGAAAGAGATCCTTTGGGATGAAGAAGAGGGAGGAGAGGGGTTATTAAACCCTAGAGCGAAATGACGTCGTTTGGTGTAAATGGCTTCATTTCACTTATATATTTTTTTCTCAGTTTTGCTAGGTACAACTAGATGTGCAAGCGAGAGGTAATCATACTGTACGTGAGAGAATAAAAATAAATAAAAAGGACAAAAGAAGACCTCTCTCTTTCTCTTTCTTCTTATGTTTCTTCTTTTCTTGTCTTTGTCTTTTCTTCCTTGTTTGTTTTCTAGGATATAGCTTTCTTCAATTATTTTGTTCCTGTAATTTTTGTTTAGGATTTTGAATAGATTCGTTAGTTGGATAAGTTTTTTTTCCCTTCTTCATACAGTAGCCTGTTATCCATAACTGCTTTTATCTCAAGTAACTCTCTCTCTCTCTCTCTCTCTCTCTCTCTCTCTCTCTCTCATAGCTTTTTCTCTCAGGGCATGAGTCGTTGCAGCTACCTTTGTGGGTGCCCCTTCAGTTGCCTTATAAGCCTCGTTCTTCATATCCTTTTCCCTGTGCTTGTCATCATGGCCCTCGTTGGCTTCATCTTTTGGCTCTTTCGCCCTAACGAGATCAAGTTAAGTGTCACCGATGCCTTGCTCCCCCAGTTCAACTTCACGGTCAACGACAACACTCTCTACTATTTCCAGTTTTTTTAATGTATTTTCATGATATTGCATGGTGCATGTTTTCTTTTTCCAAAGATGGCGGCCCTAGAAGGAATTTACTCAACTTAGTCACTATCTCTTGTTGATTTTTTGATTCATGAATGCTCAAGAGAAAGCCAACACTCTCCACTCTTTCGCCATCCGATGTCTGCCTCTCTATCTACCTCCCTCAAACCCATCATCTCACACATTTTTCTAAAACATTCAGATTTTAATCTACATATAAATGTTCAAATCTATAGAAAAAAAGGACAGTAAAGAAAAACAAGTACAAAACGAAAAAAAAAAAATTCTCCCAAAGAAAAACACTTAGATCTAAACAAGATCTGTTCAAATATATCGAGATTAAAAAAAATTATATCAAAACACATGATTTGAATTTATCGTCCAACATTCTCAAAAAATCTCAAATTTTATGTGTTCTTTGAGTGTAGTAGTGGTATTTATTGTGGTGACAATGATACTATTTTTATTTGTCTCTATTATTCTAATGTATTTTGACTTTAATTATGAATTAGTCTTTTTGCTTTCTAATGTATCTAAAGATGTAATTATTATACTTACCGACTTATCATTATCTAAAGATATTTGATAAAGTTTATTTTTTTGTCTCCATGCATTAAATTATTCATTAATCAAGTTTTTTTTTTTTGTTTCTTTCTAAAAAACCATATTATTTTTGTAAAAACCCTGTTTAATCCAGCTAGATAAATGTGTTTTGCACGTACTTTTGACCTAGTATATATATATACATGAGTTTTGCTATTCATAAGCCTCACACACTATACACCACACTTTTTTATTTTTTAAAAATTTTATAATTTTTTTAGTTTTATTTTTCTTAAAATAATTGAATTTTTCTACTCATCATTCATATACCACACATTTGGTAAGATAAAAATATTAAAAAACTAATAAAAATAGTGGTGCGTGGTGTATGAAGCTTATGAATATAATTTTTCATATTATTTTTTAGGATCTTGAATCTGGTTTTTTATTTCTAATTTTTGTAGCTGAACAAGTTTGAAGCATATCTCCAACGACCGGCTCCTGAATCTCCAACCCTTCAAACTGGTCAGCCCTCTCTTTAGTTTTGGTTATAAATGTCAGGTGTTGTTTTACCCTTTAAATTATGATCATATCACACCTAGTAGAGATTTGCAAATCTGAATGGATACTTGTACATTAAAAAAGGAAGATAAATCATGATATATACATATACATACATAAATATATATATATATATATATATATATTAAGAAAATATGCATATAATAATAATAATAATAATAATAATAATAATAATAATAATAATAATAAGCAAACCTTTGTGAATGCGTAGATGAATACTTACAAAATAGTGGATACAAGAACACAAATTCAAGAAATCCACTTTAAAAATGACTAAAAACAACATATTATTTTTTAATATTATTATTATTTTGATATTTAAAAAAGTTAAATTGAGATTTAAAAAAGTTGAGTTGTTTATTTATATTTTGATTACAAATTTTAAAAAATTATAATGATAAGATGAAATGAGGTGAGAATTTTGTATCTCATCTCACTTGCCAAACATGTCCTTACTACACCTAATAGATGGGAGAGGACCCTACTGGTCTTAACACAATTCAATACTTGTACCATACACTAAACTCAACTTCTTATCAACTAATCTGAATAATTTTATTTAAAGGTCTTTATTTTACACACTATTGAGCCAGCATAATTAAATATTTGTTAATGTTCTTGGTTTTTTGCCATTATAATTTTTTGAGAGTTTTACTCTATTCAAGATAGTGCGTTAAACCTGTCTCATTACAACTTTAAAAGAGTCAAAACACTAATTATTTTTTAAAATAGCTGATGTGAAAGACTTAAATCCCATTTAGATAATAAAAGTTTTTCATCTCATCTTATTAATAATTATAATTTTTTTAAATTTTTATATAAAATATAATAAAAAATTTAACTTTTTCAAATATCAAAATAATAATAATATTAAAAAATAATATTATAACAATATTTTATTTTAACTTTTAATTTTTATATATAATCATTTTATCTCATATTACAATTCAAACCGCATCTCATACATAAAAAGATATGTTGGATGCATTAAAAATGAAGTTTACAAATATCTCTATCTCTAAACTTGCTCCTCTGTAGATCTGGGCCAACTCAAACGAAGTGACAAGCAATTGTTAGGGCTAGAACTTGGGTCAAGCCTGGCTCGAAAAAATATTTCTCGACCCAATCCTAATTAAGTAGAAAAACAATTCTTACTGAGTTTCTTTTAAAACAAAATTGGTCAGGATTAGCACCTAAAAGCCACTTCATTAAGGCCAACATGGGCCTAAGCTGACACGACCTCATCTTACCTGGCTTGTCCAGTGTCCGGAATCTATTTTTTGGCCCAAACTTTAATCAAATTTCTCTAAAACAAGTTTTATTAAAATAAAAAATAAAAAATCATCAGAATAGATCAAAACACCCATTTTATATGAAAAATATAAACTGAATCACTTTCTACAAAAATCTAAACAAAGGAAATACCTCAAGAGTGAAAGATAAATCTGAGAAAGAGTTTGTAATAGTACTGGAGAGACAAGAAGACACAACTTCGGCACAGAATACAAACGGTATTAGAATTTTCTAGAGTTTTTGAGCTCTAAGGAATTAGAACGTGAGAGAAATGAACACAACTTCCAACCAATGAAGCAATGGGAGCTTTCTATCAAAAGAAAAATTAGATGGACCATCTTCCTCAGCACCATTCACTACTTTTCCATCAAATGGATTCTTTAAAATTCATGGTCATTTACACACAACAGTTCTTTCTTGTTCTTTCTTTCTTTAGATAAGAAAAAAACAAGAAGAACAAATCGTCATTAGAAAAAAGTCAGATAAATTAATAAAGGAAGAATTTTGACTGCGGGGCCCGAGGCCCTCATGTTTTCGGTTTGGCAGTAGTTGGGATGCCTAAAAGTTGTCCACTTGGGTCATACACCCCTCGCACAATGTGATAATAAATATGTGCTTGTATGCTCAATAAATATGTAGATTTAATTTGAAGCGAAAAATAAAAAGGTAGATATTAAAATCTAACTAACAATAAGAAAAAAAAAAAAAATTCAAATTCATTATAAACCTAATATCCAAAAGTCACGTGTCTTCAAATCATAGATAAAAGAATATTATAGTACTCCTCTAATTATTACAAAAAGCCGAAAACAACACTTAATTACTAGAGAGAATAACTTCGATCTTCACTCTTATAGTGGAGCCAGACTTCCATACTCATACCTCTCATCAAACCCATTCTATTAATCAAAATCTATAGTTTCAAAGAGATGAATTATAGGTGGAACCATCACAGTAAGATCTTGCAAAATCTCAATAGACTTAAGTCTAATGCTCAAAATACATGCTAGTGGAAAAGAAAAATTATGCAAACAAAAAAAATACAAAGAAATATAATATTTGATGTTTTGCAATTAACCAAACTCAAATATCCACCAAGTCTTTCACACAAGACATTACACACCCCAATATCATGTTTTATTTTGAAAATATCTGTATTATTACGGTATGCACCATAGTCTCCTTTATGGATCATCTGTATACTTCGTTACGTCATGAGTAACAAGTGTGTGTGTGACTTCATAACAAGCAATGCCTAGTTTCACGCCTGGTGTGTTTGTGGCCAAGCATCCTCTAACCTTCATTAGTACACAAACAACGATGTCGACTCGTGTGCATTATTGTCTCACCAGAGCCTATAGAATGACATCGTTTTGGGTGTGGAGGATGTGTAAAACCCTAGGGTTTCATCACTTTTTCCCTTCCCTCTTATATGCCGCAACCCTTTTTTTTTTTCCCTCGGTGTGCCACCCATGACCTGTCACACTGCCTCCCTTCTCCACGTGGTTGTGCCTTCCGTCCCCTCTGGCCACCAGCACAACTCCCTAATTTACACCATCCACTCTCTCTCTCTCTCTCTCTCTCTCTCTCTCTCTCTCTCTCTCTCTCTCTCTCTCTCTCATGGGTTTCATCCGTGCCACCCACCAGCTACGGTCTAGCTTAGCCACTCATCCATTGAGCAGCAACCCCTTGTCTCGATTAGCCACCACCTCCTCTCCCACCCAATCCGCGTCACTCCAACTCAATCAATTTAAGACCCACTTAGTCGCACGATCTGCTCACTGTTGTTGCAACCACCCGTCGCATGCCATGCGTGCAAGGCTCGCCTCTTCCCTCTGTCTTGCATCAACAATCACATGCATGGTTGCGATTCTTGAGCCACAACCATCAACCTATAAATAGGTTGATTCTCTCCACCCTCAAATCATTCCTCAAACGCCATCTTCTCTTCTTATACGCAGCCGCATCACCTTCCTCACATTTTAATTTGCCTCCCCATACTCTTAGAGAAAGTTTTTCCTAGCGCCGCTATCAGGCACGACTCCCAGCCGTGTTACAATGATCGTTTGACCACACCCATGCCTTTCCCTTCCCATTCCCGACCTCCTCATCCCTTGATTTCACCCAACTTGTGAGCTAAGCCTCACTTTAGGCCCTACTTTGTCTTGCGTCCCCACCTACCACAGCATTACGACACTTTTGCCAACACCTTTGTAAGCCATGTGACCCTGCATGTTTATTTTAATTTGTTGTTAGTGTATTTAATTATTGACAAATTTTCCCACTTGCACCGACGCTCATGCATGCACACTCGTGGGATCTTTTAGATGTCACACGCGATCATCCAAAATTTCCATTCTACATGGTAAGTAAATTTACAAACCGACCCTTAAATTACTAACGTGAAAAAATGTCATTCAATGTTGATGTAGTCTGATTATGAAGGAAAGTGGCAGGGGACCCTATGGAGCATTGGGTTATAATATTATAGTTGGTGACGAGTGTTGGCCTAAGGCCGGGTGGTGGACTAGTGGAGTATTGGGAATAGCTTGTAGTGTGAAAATTTATGCAATTGTTGAAATTATGACAATTGTGATGTCTATGTGATGAACTATGTGTTTGTTTTATTTGTGCCATGCCATGCCATCTAATAATTATCTACTACATAACTGCATATTTATCATCTTATCTGTCATTATTAATTGTTCTATGTTCTCTCGTTATGCTGTGAAACTGGAAAATTGTGGTTTTGATGTCATAACTAAAATGGGGGTTATGTGGGTGCGTGCATATCACGAACCCAAATCAAGATCATGTATTATCTTGATAGAGTTCTTCTGGTTACTTAGGAGCGTGTAAAACTGAGTGACGTCCCTTGGGTAGTCATCGGACAACAGGCTCAATCGAGATAATAACGCTCTCGGTACGACTCTGTGGCCCCTCTACCGGTGGTGCTAGAGGACGCCTGATCATGTACACACTGGGTAAGGAACTGGATATCGCTCTTTACGGAGTTACATGCATGGTCGTTACCTGTAATGTGACGAAAGGAGCCAGAATGTGCAGATGGTCATTTGGAGAGACCATGGTGTGCATCATAATAAATGAATATTATCTATGTATAAATGTGATTTTTTGGTGTGGGTAGCTCTAATTGAAACGTTTTGGTGAAGGAAACGAAGAAGGGTATTTTTGGAAAATCTCTTATCCTTGCCCTGCATGTTTGTTGGTCTGTTTCCATGTTTGAAATTATTGGTTGTTGATCTTAATTTGGACTTACTTGCCGAGATTGATAAATCTTACTATGGTTTTCCCACATACTGTTGGGATGGAACCATAGATTTTGATGCAGAGATAGGTTATGAATGCGAAGGACTGACCCCACATGAAGAGTGATGACTTGGGAACGTTTCCCTACTTTGTTGTTAGATTTATGTTTATTTTATCATTCAGATGACTTATTAACCTTACGAAGGATTTCTGTCTTGGGATGCATCAAGTATTTTTGGTACTTTAGTTTTTGGATTGCTTTATTATTTTTTGCTGTGTTTATAACTATATACTTATTGCATGTTCTTACACACTTGCACTCTGTGCTGGGGTGTGTGACCCGAGTGGCTATCACCCTAGTGTTGTGACTCTTGTTAAATCACACATGGGGGTCTCATCACCACAAGTGGTATTAGAGTGGTTCGGCTTTAGGTTAAACCACAAATCACCTAGGTGTAGTTCCAGAAAATTAGGCTTTAATGATAATTATTTTATTTGAGTTAAGGAATAGAGTAATGGGTTGCATTTTGGTAGACAGAAAATGGCTCGACCCATGTTTCCATGTGACAAATCTTTTGGTCAAGCTCTTGAGGATGAACTACCATGTGGTGATGGAAATTATGCCATGACAAGGGAGTTGAATCGCATGACATAATTCCTCTAGCAGAACTTCTAGCATGAACCTCAGGAGGAACATAGAGGATGCTTTTATGAGCGTTTATTGGCCCATTGTAGGGGTAGGCAAAAACTTTGGCGACTCCGACTTTAGCCGACATTTTCTTTGATTTCAAATCTGTTGGAGTCGAAAAATTTGAAATTTGGAATCGAAGTTGGAGGGTAAAAATAATTCAAATCGGAGTCAGAGTTCAGAGTTGAACAAGGATCTAGACTGTCAACTCTGACTCTAATAGATATACTTAATATATTTAATATTATAACATATATGAATGTTGCTCCATTGGCCTAATGGTTGTTGGCCTTTTTATTAAACTCCATTACTGGAGTTTGAGCCCTACGCGAGAATTTTTTTTTTTTTACTCTTTAATAAAGTAGTGTAAATAGGTGATGATAGTGGGTCTGGAACCCTTCTTCTTCCTATGGTATTATGCCATTTTTCACTTCTTCTTCTTCTTCAATGTTTTTCACTTCTTTTTCAAATTGGTGCTGCCATGTGTTACAGTCCGACAAGGAGCACCACTTTGAGTCCAAGGCTAGGCCTTGTAAGGTTTTATTTTTTCTATTTTGATCCTCTCTCTCTCTCTCTCTCTCTCTCTCTCTCTCTCTCCTTTAATCGATACATTTTTTTTCCTTTTATAACATGCAAATCGCATGATGTGATACATTTTATATTTTTGCCTAGGATTTCTTTTACATGTTTTTGTTTGATTTTTGAATATGTAAGTAAAGTATAAGAATCTTGTGTGCTGCTTCAAGTTGGGCTCCGAGCTCCATGCTCCGATCTTCGATCTTTAATCCGAGTCAAACTTCCCTCTCCAATTGGAGTCAGAGTTAATTGGAGTGGAAGTTGGAGCACATTTTGGCCTCCGACCCCAGTCAGAGCCGGAGGTCGGTGGCGGGCATTCCGACATCGATGGAGTCAGTGCCCACACCCCTAGCCTATAGAAACCCTGGATTTATTGGTGAGGAAGACTTGCTCAAAGTTTGGAGATGGATCAAGGATCTGGAGTGGAAGTTCAAGATTTGCGGGTGCACCAAATCTCAGAAGGTGCTTTATGCAAGCTACCCTTTGGAAGGAGAAGTTGCCACCTGGTGGGAAGCTAAGTGGGAACTCCTTGAGGTGGAATTGGGGTATTTTGTAATAGTGACTTGGCAATGCTTCAAATAGGAGTTTGATGATCGCTTTTTTCCTAATGCGGTGAAGCATCAAAAGGCTAGGGAGTTTGCTAGCCTCGTACAAGAAGATATGACGGTGGAGCAATATGCTTGGGAATTCATGGAGCTTGGCAAGTTTATGATGCATCTCATCGCTACTGAAGAGATGTGGACCAAGCAATTTCAAGAGGGATTGCACCAATAGATCTGTAGACAAGTTGCCTATTTGCAAATTTAGAACTTTCAAAGGTTGGTTGAGGTGGCCTCCATAGCAGAGTTGGAGTATGGTAGTGCAGTGGGCTCTCCAATGGGCTAGAAGAGAAGCAACTTTGCAGGGGAATGAAGTAGTTCAAGACTCAGACATTTGCATTAAGGACAGGGGCAAAACCACAAGCATCTACTGGTGTGCGTATAGGGGGCTGAGCCCTAGTTTATGATAGGTGCAACATATCTCATAAAGGTGACTATCATCAGGGTGTGACCCATTGTTTCAAATGTGGTTAAATGGGGCACTATGCTCAAGAGTGCACCAATGTTGCATAGTAGAACTAGTCCGGCCGGTTTTACCCCTTTATATAAGGGTGGTAATATGTTGCACGACTTGTTGACCCAACACAAACACGATACGATAATAGCGCGTTAGGGTTTAGTCTTAACGGGTTCAGGTCAAAACGGATTGACCTGTTAAGACACGATTGCTTAACAGGTTGATAACGGGTTAACCCATTTTGACACATGACATATTAAGAAAGTTAAATTTACAATTATACCCTTATACCTAAAAGTAAAATTGTTAGAATTTTAATTTCGATATTTTTATTGTTTGAATTGTAATTTTAGACTTATAGTTAATTGTATCATTTTTATAGATATTGTGATTTGAACTTTTATATAAAATTATGCTAAATTTAATCAGATTAAATAGGTTAATTTTGGACATATTCAACCCATTTTACGTAAACAGTTTGAAACATGTCATATCGTGTCGCACTAACTTATTTCGTAATATTTACTAATGAGTCAAAACAGGTTGACACGACGCGACACGTTATGTTAGTGGGTCATATTAGGGTTTGAGATTTTGACACGATAAGCTTAACGGGTTGGGTTAGGGTTGATCTATATAGTATAATATATATGTTTTGACACAACACGAACACGACCCGTTAACACGATTTGACACCCCTACCTTTATACCGGTTGGTTTCAGCTAGTTTTTATGTCCCAAATATGCCAGTTGGTTCTGTTTTCACCCCATTATAAACACTTTGGCACACAAACTACCTATTCTTTCAATTTGCAATTGTGCAGCCTCCTCTCAAAGAATATTCAGGTGAATTATTTAAAGTGCTCTTATTAAAACCTAGTAAAAAATAAAAAAAATAAAAAAAATAAGATTTTGTAAAAGATGATGAAACGATATATGATAAATATCAATTTTTGGAAATCTTAAAACCCTGATAAAATTTTGGTTCAATTGAAAATTCTGTAATAAATAATAAAAATAATTATTTTCTATCCGTTCCAAAATTCAAGAAATTCTAATTACGATCCTGGACTAGGCCCTAGTTCTGACTATAAATTAAGAAAGTAATTGCAACAGATTAATTAATGATCTTAAACATGTGAACTCACTCGATCATTATTATTTTAAGAAAACCTTACTAATTATATATGTTCGTCCTTATTATTAATGTTTTCTTTTTTGAGTCATGTCATTAATATTATTAGGATTCTTAATCGATCCGTTAGTATATTTATATATGATAGATACATATAATATAATTGTATATAAGATACCCTCGTGTAAATAATTGGCTTGGTTAGGCCTTCGACCACTGGAATCAAAAAGCTAGCTAGCATATATATAGCGTGTACGTACGTACTTTGGGTTGATCAACCCACAGGTTGGGCAGTCATGTACTAGTACTACTTGACGTCGATCGACGGCTAATTACCAAACTACGTATCTTAATATGGAAAACTGTGTCAAACATTAATTAGACTGATTTTATCCATATCCTAATAGGTATATATAGTGATGAAATGATATATATATACAGGAACATATATAACTTTTATACAGTTATTATTCACATGTAAGTACTACTAGTATTCACATGACTGACTGATCATCCCTAATTTTACCATGTAAATATGAGGCGATCAGCTAGGTTTTCAACGCAAGAATATGCGGCTCATTTTCACGGCGATTTTGGATGCGCTGCCGTAATAAGTCATTTCTCTTGTAGTAATAGCACTAACGTATTATAACAATAAAATTTTCAATACAAATTAAAATGTTTCTATTTTATTATTATATACTAATATCAATATTTTTTTTCATAATTATATTTGGTCATAGTGAGTAGTACTCTTTGTTTTTTTTGAGAAGAAACATCTTCATTGGATTAAGTCATAGGTTACAAGCTTCACCAGCAACAACTTGCTTAATACAACAAGCAATATCTTCTAGATCACAAAGATCAAACTCACTCAAAAGGGCATTCTTGGCCAGCACATGTGCTGCCGCATTAGCATCCCTTTTAGTATGACATACACTCCAAGCAACAAAAGACCTCAATATAGATTTTGTGTCCTCAATTATAAGCCCTCCTATGCTCCATCTTCCCCTTGATCCCTGAGTTTTTTGACTACCTGAAGAGAGTTTCCTTCCAGTATAATTTCATTGATCCCAGACTCTTTACAAAACAGGACAACCATCATCAATGCATACGCCTCTGCAGCATAAGGAGATAGAGTGACTTCCCTTCAAGCTCTAAGTGTTCCCATGACTCTTCCACAACTGTCTCTAATAATGGCTCCAACTCCAACTAGACCTTCTGTGGTATTGAGAGATGCATCCCAGTTCAGTTTGTAAATCCCCTCGGGTGGTTTCTTCCAAGTCTGAGGTGAGGAGGCAGGACTGGCCAAACTCTGGGGGACCTTTGCTTTTACTACTCTAAAGCAAGTCAATTCAGTATGAGACCTTTGGATGATGGAGCTCGGGTGATTAAGGTTCTTCCCATACACGAAATCATTCCTCCTAGCCCAAATTAGTTTAGCTATCAAGCCTGCTTCTTCTAGCTCCTTCTGAGCTAGCTTTTCTATCATTTGCTCCTAGATGGACTTGAAAGAAATGCCACTCAAAGATAGCTTTTGTAATGGCCTGCTGGCTTGCCCCCACACATCTTGGGCAGCACCACAACTCCATAACACATGACATGCTGTTTCCTCCTCAAGAAGACATATTGGGCATAAGGAGACTCCTTTTATTTTCCTCTTTTTTAAGTTACTGAAAGTGGGTAGTGCCTCAGTGCATGCTCTCCACAGAAACATCCTTATCCCATTCGGCACTTGCATCTTTCACAGAGATTTCCAGAAACCCTCCTTGGTGGGACAAGTTGATGGGCCACCCTCTTGGCTGGGTTGCAAGTCACGATGGAGGTGGTATGCACTCCTGACAGTGAACATACCATTTGAGGTGCATTCCCAGCTCAATCGATCCTCTCTGTGGCCTAGACTGATGGGAATGGATTTTATAGTCTCCACACACTCCTGTGAGAAGAGGCTGGCTAGTAAGCTGACATCTCATCTCCTTACAGTAGGATCAATTAAGTCTTGCACTTGAGTGACAGCTTCTACTGGATTCCTGCCATTGTTAGAGGTCAGAACATGAGGTCTTGGCAGCCACCTATCCTCCCATATTTTGACTTGCGCCCCATTCCCAACCCTCCATGTGAGTCCTTCCTTCAGTAGGTTCAGGCCAGCTTTTAAACTCCTCTAGGCAAGTGATGGTCTGAGTCCCAGGTTAGCTTTCAAAAGGTTTCCTTTTGCAAAGTACTTCTGTTTGATGATCTGAGCTGGAAAAGAGTCAGGTTTTGTGAGGAGGTTCCACCCTTGTTTAGCAAGTAGGGACAGGTTGAAGCTCTTGAAATTCCTGAATCCCATACCTCCTTGATGCTTAGGCTTGCTGAGTTTATCCCACTTGACCCACTGGATTTTGGCTCTTCCTTCATTAAACCCCCACCAAAATTTTCTTAAGAGCTGGTCTAGTCTATTTATTATAGATTGAGGAAGGAGGAAAACCCCCATGGTGTAGGTAGGGATAGCTTGTAGGACTGATTTTACTAGAATCTCTTTTCCAGCTATTGACAAAGAGTTAGTTTTCCAATTTGTCACTCATGTCCAAACTCTGTCAATTAAGTTGTGGAAGGATGCAATCTTGGTTCTCCCCACCATGGTGGGAAGGCCAAGGTATTTCTCAAAAGATCCTATTGCATTGACTCTAGCCATCTTCAGGATAGTGCTCTTGTTCTCAGTTGGTGTGTTCTTGCTGAAATAAATTGAGGACTTTTCCTTGTTGAGCTTCTGGCCAGATGCTAGTTCATATTGAGTTAGAATCCTCATTAGTCTACTCCACTCGAGGGAGTTGGCTTTGTAAAAAATCAAACTATCATCAGCAAAAAAGAAGTGGTTTACTTTGACAGGGCCTCTGCCCACTGGCACACTCGAGATGCTTCATTCCCTTTCTGCCTTGAGTAGGAGGCATGACAATGCTTCTACACAGAGGATAAAAAGGTAAGGAGAGAGGGGATCCCCTTGCCTTAATCCTCGAGTGGGCATGAAGAAGCCTTGTGGCTCACCATTAAGTAGGATAGAGTAGGAAACTGAGGAGATACATTTCAGGATCAGGGAGACCCAACTGTACTAAACCCCAACTTGCTCATTACTGCTTCCAAAAAGCTCCATTCCACACGATCGTATGCCTTGCTCATGTCTAGTTTAAAAGCCATGTAGCCTGATTTCCCTTGCATCCTAGTTGTTATTGAATGTAGAGTTTCATAAGCCATCAAAATATTATCTGTGATGGCTCTACCTGGTACAAAAGCACTTTGACTTGGGGAGATAATGTTAGGCAAAACAGCTTTAAGTCTATTTGATATTACTTTGGCTACTATTTTGTATAACACATTACACAAACTAATTGGTCTGAAATCTGAAACTCTCTTGGCCCCTTTGATCTTTGGGATGAGTGTGATGAATGTGTCATTGCTCCCCTTCAATGAGCCATCTTTGTTCTGAATGTTGAGGGCAAAACTTGTAACCTCTTCTCCCACTAGATTCCAGTTTGTTTGATAGAATAAGGCTGGAAATACATCTGGACCTGGAGAGCCAAGGCCAATCTTATGGAACACAGCCACCTTGACTTCTTCTGTTGTGAACTCCTTTCCTAAATGTTCATTCATCTCACTAGTAATTCTGTGGGGCACATCCTTGACGCAATCAGCAATGCCTGTTGGATTAGATGTGGAAAAAAGATCACAGAAGAAATCTGAAAAAATGGAACTAATCTGTTGTTTATTAGTAACCAGTGATCCCTGCCCATCCATTACTTGGTTAATCCTGTTTGTTTTCCTTCTTTGGGTGGCATGTTGATGACAAAATTTGGTATTCTAATCACCCATTTTGAGCCAGTGCTGCTTAGCCCTCTGCTTCCATTTTAGATCTTCCTCTTCAAGGGATTGTTCAATCTAAAGCTTAAAAATGGTTGTATGTTGTATGATAAAAATGGTATCATTAGCTAGAACAAGTACGTAGTGTACGTTCATATATTATATAATCTGTACGTTACGTACGAGTTCAAATAAGATGACACGTGTTAAAGAACATTGCCCATTACTATAATATTTCCTCCCATGGATGCATGCATGCATGCTGAGTTGATTAAACAGTATCTCCAGGCTGGCTTTTCTTTTTATGAGATTGTTATTCCATGAAGGGTAAAAAGAAAACAAAGACAAAAGAAGAAGCTAGCTGAAGATATATATGATATTGGTGATGAATGAATGAAGCTAAAGGGGAAGAAAGATCTTGTGCCTTCGTTAAATTAAAGTAGGAGATATGTGCATAAAACACTGATTTGGAGGGGTTTAGATTTTTTAGATGCCTAAAAGGTGGATAGCTTGAATGCACTGCTGGGAGTGAAAGGGTGGGGACTCTTTATTGGAAAATCCTGGTCCTTACCAGCCAATGCCTTCTACAAAAAGTTGGACTAAAACAAAAAACACTACTCTAAACAAAGAAATAAAGAAAGAAGGAGAAGAAAGAAAAGTAGGCAAGCAAGCACCCACAAAGCATGCTTTTGATCGGTCTTCGCTAAGAAATTAATTAAAGCTGTCAGGAACAAAGTACGGGGAGCGATTTTCTCTAGGAAAAGATGATATATATAGATGTAATGATAAGTACGTCGTGTTTAATTTGATGCATTTTGTATTTTATCACATGATCGATGAATATAATATTCTGTTCAAACCATTCGCTGCATCTAGCAAGCTAGATAGCCTTTTTTTTTTTTTTTTTTTTTTTTTTTTTTTTTTTTTTTTCTAATGGTCGAATTAATTACATTGGTAAAGGTAAGAAAAATACATGAATCAGTACCCCATGCATCGCAGGACATCAGATATTCATACGTACAACACAAAAGTAGCCAAAAAAAAAAAAAATGCAAGAAATATTGGTGCTAAAAAACTGGTAATTTGGTTATAATTGGGCAGTTATTAGAACATTAATTTATTAATTTTTTGAAAAATTTATTTTGAAAGATGCAAAATTAATTTAATTTTGTCTATAAGACATTAATTAATATAAAGTTGATGAACTTCGATTTTGTATCGATATTCCTAATTTGCATTCGGCTCAAATAAGGATATATACGTGGACAAAAGACACTTCCTAACAAAATAGATCAAAGTTTCAAGCACCTTATAACGAGAAATGGAAGCAATTATAATTCCTAGATCATATATATTTGCTACAAAGATCGATGGAAGTGATCAGCATATATGGCCAGCCGGGAAAAGGGTGGTGTACGTACATGGAGATGCTTTATTATATATAGAAAGTAAATTAATTAAGCAATGGCAACTGAGATCTAGTTATATGCCTTAATGGAATTAAATGACTCACTATAAGAAATACCGTCTTTTCCCAAGGGAAAGATTCATAGCAAAAAGTAGATTTTTTGTAGGAAAAATTTTATTCTCACAAAATTTTATTGTGGAAGCTCGTGGGATAAAACTCACAGAAAAAAATATTATAGCCAACGAAAGGTTTAAATCGTGGTTAATATTTATTTTGTCCCAAGACACATCTAACAGCAAGAGCCAATGAAGCTTGCCATAAAAGCATGCTTTTTTTCCAGCGACAAAATCTTTATTGTCGGACGTGATCTTGTGGAAAATGGTATATTTTGTTTTACACATACAGTTTTATATCATAAGATCAGTATTTGCCATGAATGTAGAGTTCGAAAAAAAAAAAAAAACTCATGGAAAAAAGGCTAAATTTCTTATAGTGGCTGTACGTGTGTGACTCACGTGCTGCCATTTATAGAAGTACTGGTCGATCTAGTAGGCAAAGGACGGGGAGGTGAATAAGTACTCAAATATTAAGTTTGATGTTTTTGAAATAAAGGACAAGAAAATCTCTAACGTACAAATGAAAAATGGGGTCGTAAGCCACATGACCTAGCTAGCGACTAGTCAAAAGCCAGTCCATGGAAGTCGTTGGTGAAAGGTGATGAGGGGTAACACCGATTTATGCTATCTCATGTGCTGGTACGTAGATATGTACAATTCTAGATATCTAACTTCAATGCAATGATCAATTAAAAAAACATGAGAAAAACTAGAAAAAGTACTGGGAGATCATCAAGATCAGTTCAAGGGGGCGAAGGAAAAAAGAAACAAAATGCGAGGGGAGGACCCCTCGGGCCTCGAGCTAGCTGTAGTGGGGAGTGGGGGACTTTCCATCACGCGATCGATCGGTTGGTGGGTTATTTCGTGATCAGGAAGAGAGCTGCTTAATTATTGGTTGATTGTTGCATGATCTGCATCCTATATATATATATATATACACACACATACATATATAGCCCCATGCATGCTTCACGTTATTCCTCAAATATTATTTTTAATTTGCATCAAAAAATTAATTAAGCACCAATTTTAGCTGCAGAGATGCTATTAAACAGTAAAAATTAAAGATATTTCTCATTATAGGTACGTACACACACAATACTGAATATTTAAGGACGTTAATGCTAGTTTGATTATACAAAATCAAACTAATATTGCATCTCATATCATGTAATCTTTACAACTTTTTCAAATTTTTATATAAAATATAATAAATAATTTAACTTTTCAAATACTAAAATATAATTAATATTAAAAAATTATATTATAATAATATTTTATTAAACTTTTAACAAAAATATCATCTCATTCCATTTAAACTTGTAATCAAATAAAATTTGTGATTCAGATCTTTTCTTTTATTGCTAATTTAATTTGTGGAGAGATAGCTAGCTGTGGTTCCTTAAGAAATATTTTAATAGAGATGGAAGCTGGCATCTTCTTTGTAAAGGAAATTAAAGGTAATAGGAAGCTAGAAAGTAGAAAGGAAAAGTTGGCACAGTTCCACCGAATGGAACTACTATGTCTATTCAAATTAAGGGGACCATAACACTTATTCTTTTATCTGGGTTTGGCATGACAGCCATAATGTCATTTCTTAACTTGTCATTTCAATGGATCTATTTTTTTTTTATTTTTTTCTAAACAATTTCATTTCAATGGATCTAGATCGTCCAATTAATCTTCATAAACAATCAAAATCGATCCTGGCAGTAGACTGCACCTAGTTTCTTGGCCTTGCTCCTGATCATCAAGTGGTTCCTCCCACTATAAATACATGGAGATATTTCATGCTCTTACAACCTCAAATTAAGAGAGATCGAACAGTACTTGCTGAGCTAAGCCTCTGGCTTTCTCAGACTCATCATACACACTATTTTAAACACAAGAGATCGGATCAGAAGAAGAAGATAATCGTAGAGATCATGGGAAGGAAGTCATCTTCTTCATTCTCAATCTGCAACATATTCAAGGTATGCTTTTCAGGTGGGAGAAGCAGTGATGATTATTATTGGGATGAAGGTGTCGACAATAGAAGAATATGTCCTAGTGATTCAGACAGAGAGGGTTGGTTTGCTGAACCCGGTATCGACAACAAAGCCTCCGCCTACATTGACAAATTCTACGCAACTCGTGTCTCCAACTCTGAGCACCACTAGTCTAATTACTGACTAGTACTACGGATCTCTCACTCATGTAGTAATAGTACTCCTTCCAGCAAAAAAAAAAAACTACCCATTCACTATTCAGATCTGCATGCAGCTGTATGTGCTATTTTTTCCTTTTTTCCTTCTGTAATGCAGGTTCGATTTCCCTTGTGATTTATTTGGTGTGTATTCGGTCTATCTCTGAGTAATAATATATAATTAGTATTCAAATTTCAATGCCTATAAATTTATATAGTTGATTCCTTTCTTCAAGCCATACCTTATTTATCAATATTATTATTGTTGTCTTATTTGTATTAAATTATTATCTCTACAATTTACATGCATCTCTACTAATTAATTACATCTCTATAAAGAAATCATTCAGCATGTAATTATTGATGGTCAATACATAATATTGATTAAATACAAAACAGCGTATAAGAAAATTAGATTTCTGTTAAATATTGAAACATGCAACCTGCAACTTAATTTAGTGCGCGCTATATTATGTATATGACAGATATACTACTAATTAACACACTTAATCTTTTGAAGATTCGAATAAGCCGTGCTAATTATCTCATGACAACATAGCTGATCATTAACTATAAGGTATGGTATTGAAGAGATCAGAATAATTGAAGATGATCGATCGATCAAGCTGATTTGAAGGTACTGAGGGAGACCAATATGCATAATCCCTTGATACCATCAGGTTCATCATACATCTAGAAAAGGGCGGGGAGTTTACTGGGGGCAGCACTAGCTATTAGTATTACAAGAGTCTGGCATTAATTTTATTTTTCTCTCAATATCCGACGAACTATGTGATCATCAGCGTGAAGTACTTAACGATGGGGGCATGCATGCATCCCCTCCAATTAGCGAAGAATCTGTAATAGACTGGGGCAGGGCAATATGGGGCAGGAATGCAAGCTGTGACATTTACATGATCATTTACATTTTCGGCTACATGATTTATGGAAATTTATTCTTTTCCAAGAAGATAAAGGACAACCCACCTAGCTAGGATTCTGCACTTTGAATTAAGCTGCTGTAAAAACCCTTTTATTGCCGAATGTAGATTGATATCAGAGGACAATGTTGGAATCCTATACACGTACACTAGTTCTTGGCTTTGGCTTAATTTGTGGAAAGAGCTAAGCTTCCATTGAATTTACATGTACGTTGTATTAACTTCTGATCCCGGCCTCCGTTCGCAGATCCCCTACCATAAAGAATACCAACCTTGCTCGCTTCTCTTAATTACATGTTTACATGATCTACTTGTAGTGATGATCAGGCGTTAATGATCACCAAATAAAATCACCTATCACAGACAAAACAAAACAAAGTTTAAGATTGTTGGTGTGTGGGGAAGGATCAATTATTAATTAAAGTGATATCGGAACCTAATTTAATGTTTAATATGTTGTCCACTCATGGCTAGCGGGCTATACAAAGGAAATGCCGGCCACCAACATTAATAACAAGTTGCTTATAGCCCTAGTCGTTGTAACAATTAATTATATGAATTGTGATTAAACTTTATATATATATATATATATATATATATATATATTCTATACATGAGATTTTGTTGTGCAGAGAATACAATGTAGGAACACACGAGAATGGTTTGACGATCAACATGATGTCGTGAGGCATCAGTAGTGTGGACTAATTAAAGTTCATGATCATGATCTGTCTTGTAGCTATAAAATAAAATGATTCTTAACTATTATGAGTAGCAATGACAAGAAACAAAAACAAATGGACATGGAGAAAGAGTTGTGAGTATCTATGGGAAATTAAACCTAATTCATGCATATGGCATACAACTCATGGCTAGCCTAAACATATATAGCAAACACCACACAAAAGTGACCCTAACCCTAAAGACGAAGAAACATATATAGTTGTACTGTTTGTGAAGACAGCACATGATATGTCAATATTTTTATTAACTCATAAATAAAATTAGGATTCTGTGAGAACTTCCCCTCCTCCTTCCTTTAATTAATTTGTCAGTTAAGTGAAACAATATCATGTAGACAATACTATATATATATATATATTTAGGCTAAAAGTAACTCTCAAATATCGGTTGCGTACTTCTTTTTGTGCAGTTGCTTGGAAGGAGAACCATCAAAACGTATTCGGAGCTTCTCCTTTTTGAAGATTCCTTTCCATTATAAGTTTTTTGGTTCTCCATCATGTGCAGCTTTAGACAATATATTGATGGCTTTAATATTCCCGTCCATGTCGACCATTCCTGATCTCCTGCATGCATGTATGTACTTGATCTGTATCGTACGTAATTAATTAAGTTTCTTTACATTTTACAAGATCAACTCTTCATTCTGTGAAGAAACAAGATTTTTCAATAAAATTAAAGTTTTGTACGTAATTTATCAGTTTAAACTTAGGAGATAAGTGGTGATTTACCTTGGCATCGGCCGGCGGAATTGATCTGAATACAAACATGACCTACTAGCTATCTAGCTAGACACTTTAATTTACCTCCATTTAATTAACTGTTTCACATCATTTTTGGTGTAATTAATGATTGGTAGTTTATATAATTTATAAATATCTAACCATTTAATTTATAAGAACACTGATGATTTAATTCATTTTTTGTGGGATGATCAAGGTATAGATGCACAAACACTACAAATTTTAATTAATGATAGTTGTAATCCAGTGCCCCCTTGCATATAATAAATTAAATTATAAGAGGGGCCGGGGCATATGCATTACATACGCACATCCTAATTGGACGATCTGGTGGCGTCGAGATTTCTCTCTTTAATTAAAATTAGTTAATTTCTAGAATTAATGGATATATAATTAGAAAAAACACAAAACTTTCACAATTTTTTCAATTATGATATTTCGTTAATAGATTTTTATAACTGCATAAAGGGATCTTACTGCTCACGAATTCAAATAAGAATAAAGACAATGGTTGCTCGTTAAGTGTAGGTATATATTGGCGAGATATTAACTAAGAGAGATGATCAACAGCTAGCCGTGTATTGGCGACTTTTACCTCTTTTTTAATGTTTTTAGCAGCCGCTGAATGGTTTGGTGTTTTTTTCTTCAAAAACTGTACCTCAATGCTAAGTAGCCAGTAGAGCAATTTGTAAAAGGATTATTTTATTCTCAAGTCGATATATAAAGCATATTTAATAAAATGTTTACATGGCATAATTAAGTTTATTTTGGAGAATTAACTTTAAAACTTGAATTTTATAAATCAAATCTTATAATTTAAGTGATGTGTATAGTGTGTTTCATGATATACCTACTTGAAAATAGAATAACTCTTTAAAAATTGCTATGCTAATTAATATTGAACTGATCTTTTACTGTTGCATGTAATTGGAATGTGAAGGGGGGAGAATCTGCAGATGATGGATCACTTGGATGGATCTAAAAGAAAGTACAGAAAGGAGAGGCCGTGGAACGCTTAATTTGGACTCTGCACGTTGATCATCACGAAGAATCTTCAAAAGGTGAGTAGTGAAATTAACTTGTCTGAGTTCATGAAGAGAATCCAGTCTAAGTGGTTTAGGGAAAGAAGAATATTTCAATAGTTCAAAGGGCTTTTCTGTCTTCAAGTACCACCTTGTTCTATCAATATTACTTCATTTCGTTTTCTTCTTCAATGTTTGAGACATGAATTACTTAGCATCTTTCCTTCTTCAATGACAAGCAGCTATCTAATTGGCCTTTGTCTAGTGTGAAAAATCAAACATCAGGAATATATATAATAGAATACTCTTGACGCTAGCTCCAAGGTATAGGGAAGAAGAATATTTCAACATCGGTGAGATTCACTACAAGAGATATGATTTTTTGAGACAAAAAATTTTGTCTCAAAAAATGGAAATTTCGTCCCTAAAAGTTTTGAGAGACGAAAAAATTTCGTCTCTATTTTGTCTCAAAAAGGCTGTCTTAGAAAGTTTTCGGAGACGAAAATTGATTTTCGTCTCCGAAAAGTATTTTTAGGGACGAAATTGGGCGGAACCGGTCGAAACCGTTCGAACGGGAAATTTTTTCTGAGACAAAAAAATGTCGTCTCAGAATCTAGTTTGAACGGAAATATTTTTGTTCGAACAACATGATATGTTAATTCGAACCAATAACCATATCTGACCAAGTTTGTTCGAAGAAAAATATTAACTGTTCGAACAAATAATCTATTTACAGAAATCTTCTGTTCGAACGGACTTTTAGAAATGAATTTATTCGAACGAGTATTTAGTTGTTCGAACGAACGCATGGATTGTATTTCCCGGTAAGTTCGAATGGGTATATTTTTGTTCGAATGGGAATTTATTGGTTCGAATGGATATGTTTTTGTTCAAATGTATGCATAAATGGTAATTTACCATTCAAACGGCATTGATCAAACAAAATGAAATTGATACTAATACAAATTGTAATCTATATACATCAATTGTTCAAATGTTTACAAACATCGTAAATATAAAAGGCTATTAAAAAAAAAACAAATGAATTATGATTGTGGTGGTGGTGGTGGTATAGGGTTTTGGGACATCATTAATTGAAATTGTTCAAACATTTTTTGGTTATTTAATTGTAGCCTCTCTTCTAATCTTGTTTCTAAATCTGCTGCTTGATCTAATCGGGTCAACAACTCTTTTCCCTTCGATCTCAATCGTTCTATCTCAAGTGCAGCTTCCTCTAATTTTTTAGTGTTGTCGTCATTCGATTTGGCTTTAGAAGATGATGAAGATGTTGAGGATGGCTTCACGCAACGTCCTAAGCCCCTCAAATATCCAGAACGTGATCCAAGAACTTGAGAAAAGATTTGAGCATCGTTGACAGATGATTCATCAGATGGATTCGCAACAGTGTCTTTAAGAGATATCATCTTGTCCTGGAAAAAGAAAAACATTAAAATTAGTATATGTAACAAAAATATATTTAGACAATGAAATTAAATAAACTTAAACTTACATAATTTGCCTCTGCTTCAGGATTGCTCCAAACACCATCACGATTTTTATGTGCTTTAGCATACAATTGGGTCAGATCATAATCAGTAAGATTTTCTTCTTGCTGCAAAATGAAAATTAATATCATAATTTATACGAAAAAAGTGTATATATTAAGATTTATTGGAGACAATAAGAACTAACCATTTTTTTTGACAAGCGATGAAAAGATCGAGAACCCGCGTGATGGTGTATCGTTAAATTTGATCTATTTGTTTTGTTCACTGTACTCCGTTTCTAAAAAAAAGAATTATAATTTTTATTTAATACATCTATTATATATTATTAAAAAAAGATAGTAGCGAAATTACCTGATAAGCAGGATCTTCAAACAGATCACAAACTTTCTCCCATTCGTTTGGTGGCATTGCTTGGAATGGATTTTGACGCGCCTCTATCGTAGTACTGAACTTCTGGTAGTGTGCATGGCATCGACCTTTGTACCTCCGAAATGCATTCGACATGAGTTCTTCAATCGTTAGTCGATCCTCCCGCCGACCAAAATTTAGTTCAAACTCGTCCTTCAAAGAATTATAAACAATTAGTACAATTTCAAACATTCGCATTTAAATAAAAATGTTATACAAAGTAACTTATTACCAGACAACGATTTTTGATGTGGTCTTTCACATCTTGGGGAACTTTAGCCCAAGATGATGTAGCCATCGGTGCATACGTGCGAGTAAGTGTACCAACATAAGAAGCAAGCCAAGCTGCCGAATCCCCAGAGCCACCGGTGTGATCATCAGATATATCAACTTTAATTTTACCCACTTTCCTTACTTTTTCTATGCAGACACCCCTCGTAATGCCTCTAACTCGGCGCTGGTTTACAACAGCTATATATACAAATGGCTTAGAATATATTTTAATTAAATTAATCTTATTTGAAAGATATACATTGAAAAAATACCTTGTTCTGGTTCTGCTGACGGTGGCCCACCATTGTTGGCAGGTGAAGCACAGGGGGATTCGCTAAGTGGTGGGGATGGCTCACGTGTTCTTTTGCGTTTAGGAGGCATATCTGTTTGAAATTACACAATATATTATTATTCGAACAAAATACATGAAATATTTTTATAAGAATTTTACCTACACAAATATCCGTTTGAAAATCATTCGGTATCAGTATTGCTGGACCAATCGCTCTCATCCTCAGTAGACATTTCAGTTGATTCATGTTCTTCCGACATGTCACCTTCAATTACTTCGGGTTGAACATCTTCTCTGCGCAATGGGACCATGTCATAATGGCTTAGATCAACAAATAGATTGATGCCTGATTCATTTTCTTGATATGCTTCTTCATGGTCTGGACTATCAACTTCTTCATGTGGTTTGTCTACCTCTGGAATATAATCATACACATTTCTCGGCGCAAATTTCTCGACTATTCTCCATGGATTTCCGAACTCCGGATCATCTAAATAAAAAACTTGATTTGCTTGGCATGCGAGAACAAATGGTCATCCTCATACCATTTGCGAGATGTATTGACACTTACAAAATATTCATCCTTACGCACTCCCAATTTAGGATTCGAGACATCCCACCAATTACATTTAAATAACCAGACCATATATCCCCCCACATACTTTAATGCTATGATATTCTCCACAATTCCGTAAAAATCAATATTTTCATCCCCATGGCTTCCTTCGACAACAACCCCACAATTTTGAGTTTTCCTATATTGTTCTATGTCTGCTGTGTGAAATCTATATCCACGCACCAAACATCCTGAATATTGGATAGCCCGCTTAGACGGACCACATGCCAAAGCATATACTTCTGGTGAGATTTCACCTGAATGTTCATTATATTTCGATGCAACCTACATAAATAAATTTTATTCTACTTATATCAATATCATATATAAATATGATGACACCTACAAATTAAATAAAGTTTAAAATACTTTCAAGCATAATTTTTTCCCGAATAATACCGTATGTTCAAACCATGAGGCAAATTCTTCTTCATGCGTCTTTTCTACGTCAGTCACACCATTCGTGTGAAGTAGTTGTATATGTTCGTTGCATATGTTAATGTGAGTTATTAATTTGTATCAATATATACTATATTATTAGAAATGCACTTAATACTACTACCAAATTAGATGATCATCACGAACCTCAAATATTGTTCAATCTCTTCACAATTATTTAAGACATACTATCGAGCTCTTTCAAACTCTCGCCCACATAGGTCATAGCCCCCTTGTGCACCTATAGGACGTACTTTCTGGGAAAACATGGTAAATGCTGACAAAACTCCCATTTGTCCACCTTCATAATTTCGATCCGGTCTCGTAAATCTAGTATCAACCCCACGAAAATACATTGAACAAAATGTATGCCACTCATTATGAATATATGACTCTGCGATCGATCCTTCCGGACGAGCCTTATTCCCCACAGATCGCTTAAGTTTTCCCAAAAACCGTTCAATAGGATACATCCATCTATACTGAACGGGGCCAGCAACTAAAGCCTCACGAGGGAGATGCACAGCCAAATGAACCATTACATCAAAGAATGAAGGCGGGTACAAACTCTCCAATTTACACAATATCAATGCAATGTCAACTTCCATTTTTAATAAGGCATCAACTTTCAACGTTCTACTGCAAATATTTCTGAAAAATCGCCCTAATTCTGTGATAGCTGTACGAACATCTGGAGTAAGCTTTCCCCGCACACCAACTGGCAACAATCGCTGTAAAAATATATGGCAGTCGTGACTTTTTAGACCAGTTATCTTCCAATCATGAGGTCGGACACATCTTGACATGTTCGAAGCATAACCATCGGGTAATTTGATTGTCATAAACCAATCACAGAATTTCTTTCTCTCATCACTTGAAAGTGTATACCATCCAATGGGCATATAAGCTGATGACCCAGTATCTTGCAAATGCAACTCTGATCTGATTCCCAACTCTTTCAAATCTTTACGAGAGTTGACTGTATCTTTTGTTTTTCCTTGTATTGACATCAGGGTACCCAAAATATTCTCACATATATTTTTTTCAATGTGCATTACGTCTAGATTGTGACGCAGTGTTAAGGTAGACCAGTATGGCAACTCAAAAAAAATACTTTTTTTGGTCCAATTCAATTCCACTGCTTGTCTTTTCCTCTTTCGGCATCTTGCATTCTTTCCAAATCTGTTGTCTGGGACATCTGCCAATTGAGTGAGAATATCACTGCCAGAATACTCTGGTGGTGATGACCTACGATCAACCGTTCCATCAAACATTACCCTATTGTTTCGCCATCTATGATCATGAGGTAGATATCGACGGTGTCCCATGAAACATAATTTCCGGCCATTCGCTAACCACTGAGACTGTGTATCTTTGTTACAAACAGGACAAGCCATTTTTCCCTTTGTGCTCCACCCAGACAAGTTCCCGTATGCCGGAAAATCATTAATTGTCCAAAGTACTGCAGCATGCATTTTGAATTCACGCGAAGCGGCCACATCATATGTATTGACACCCTGTTCCCACAACTCTTTCAACTCTTCCATCATTGGTGCAAATATACATCTATTTCATTTCCTGATGACCTTGGCCTTGGAATCAATAGAGTCATCATAAAATAAGGATCCTTCATACACTTCCATGGTGGCAAATTATAAGGCATTACTATGACAGGCCAAGTGCTATGAGAAGTGCTCATGTTGCCAAATGGATTAAACCCATCAGTTGCCAAACCAAGACGTACATTGCGAGGTTCTTCAGCAAACCATGGATACTCGTCATCAAATTTCTTCCATTGTAAGGAATCTGCAGGATGAGTGAGAAATTGATCATTTTGAACTCTTTCTGTGTGATGCCAAGTCATATCTTTCGCAGTCATCCGGGAAGTAAATAATCTTTGAAGTCGAGGAATAAGCGGAAAATGTCTTAGCACTTTCTGGGGTACATTACGCTTATCTGATGTCCATCTTGACTCAAGACACACTGGACATGATTCACATTCTGCATATTGCTTCCAGAAGAGAACACAATCATTCTTACATGCATGGATGATATTATAATCAAATCCTAACCCTCGCTTCAATTTCTTCGCTTCATAAAAATTCCGAGGTACTACGTTATCCTCTGGCAGAGCCTCTTTAAATAATTCAAGCAGCATATCGATAGCCTTTGCAGAAATACGACAAATAGACTTTATATGGAGCAACCTGACAGTGAATGACAACTTGCTATGACGGGTGCACCCTTCGTACAATTCTCGTTGTGCATCCTCCCACAATGATCCAAAGTCTTCATTTCCCCCAAATGACTGGGTAGATGTTCCTTCTCCAACCCTGGCACCAAATATGCCAGCGCCAAGATCTCCTAACATTTCAGTCATATCTTCTCCATTATCATAACCATCATCAGAAATATCAACATTTATGTCCTCCGTGTCGATCTCGTTACATTCACCCATCTGGTTGGTGTGACTGCCAAATCTAACTCCTTGGGGAAATGGTTCTCCATGTAAAACCCAATGTGAATATTTACCATCAATTCCATTTACGAATAAATGATCCTTCACAGCCGTCATATTATAAGAACTAAGGTTTTTGCACTTCTTGCATGGGCATCTTATAAATCCTCGACTATCAACACTCCCACAAGCAAATTCTAAGAAAGACTTCACCCCTTGTGCATATTGTATATAGTCTCGACCAAGTCTATCTCCCAACAACATCCAACTTTTATCCATCTATAAAGGAAAACCACAATCATGGGATAAACACTATCATTCAACTATTACAATACATGTGTTTAATTACCCTGTACTTTTAAGGTAGTTGGTCCTATCCCATTCGAGAGACTATCATCTATATCGCATATATACTCAGTCTAAAACTCGTATGTTAGTAAAAATTTCGGCAGCATTTCCCTACAATTCTCCAAGTATGCTAGTCAAGATAAGTCGTCGACCCTATTCATGAGCCGAGAAACTTATGAACTACATACTCGAAGAATGTAGAAAAATGTTAAACCAAAATTTAAATTGACTAACACAGGAGTTATAACTAAGTATATATGCCATATAGATGATAGAATCCCAAACTGTCCACTTTGGACAATTCAAGAGTTATACCCAAATATTCTTTAAGAGAATATTTGGCCACAACTCTCGAACGGGTCTAAGGTTTAACTGCATGTAAAATAACTACAAAATCCAAACACTCAGTAATAAACATAACAAGCATATGTCATAAATACATGGGAAGATTACATTACAAGTATACATGATGGGCCTTGAAATATTTAATACTTGAGTACTTACTTATGTTCAAATATGTAATTATAATTTTTTAATTAAATATCTTATTATTATATATTTAATTAAGCTATTTAATTAGTGTACTTAGATATAATTAATTATACATTATGTATTAATCATCTTATTACTTGAGTACTTAAATATCTTCACATATTTAATTATAATTTTTTAATTAAATATCTTATTATTATATTTGGAGTATTAAGCTATTTAATTAGTGTACTTAGATATAATTAATTATACATTATGTATTAATCATCTTATTACTTGAGTACTTAAATATCTTCACATATTTAAATATATTTTTTTAATTAAATATCTTATTATTATATTTGGAGTATTAAGCTATTTAATTATCACTGCAAATAATAAGTATTTAATTTTATGATACTGTTCGAACAAACACTCTATAAGTTCGAATGGAACGCTGGTGGAGTTATATTCTGTTCGAACAAATAAAAATTAATTCGAACGGTATTCAGAGCGTTCGAATTGAACCAACCCAGAAACCAGTCACGAAACAGAGCACAAAACTGATAAACAAAACACAATTTCTGCATTCATGATGCCATATTTCAATACAACAAACTCAAAACATCATGAATATCTCTAAATATGATTATTAAACAACTTAGAAAACTAATAAAACTTACCTCTTGTACTAGCAATTCAAACTTTAGTCAATCCACAATACCTATATATACATAAAACACATTAAACTGTTGTTCTATCCCAACAAATAAATGCAAAAACTCTATAGATATTTGTAAACGAAAATCGGAATGAAAATATAAAAAAACACAACTTACCTCTTGTCCTTCTCCTTTCTCTCTCAAGAATCTCTTCTCTCTCAACGCTTTCAAGCTCTCTCTCTCCACAACACTCTCTCACAGCCTCTGCCACGCTCTCTCTCCTTTTCTCAATCTTCAATCCGAGTGAAAAATGAAGTGAAAGGATCAGATTAATAATATGTGCATTTCAGTTCGAACTAAATTTTAATCAGTTCGAACGCGAAAGTCCAAATACCGCTAATTTTTCCCACAATTTTTTCGCGTTCGAATTAATATTTTTCCAGTTCGAACAGAAAAAGGAATATTCTCCAGCATATACTGATAACTTGGCGCGAATTTTCCCTCCAAACAAAAAAAATTCGTTCGAACATGAATTATCTCTATTCGAACTAACATTATATTAGTTCGAACAGATAATTAGATAAATATATAACTATACACATAATACACCCAATATTATTATGTGTATATGTAAAAATTATATAGACTATATAATACTAAGTGTCACTAATATCATAATACTAAGTTTCTTATCAATCTATAATATTAAGTATTTAAAATAGTATAATATTTTATTTACAATCACTAATAGTGTTATACTTATAAGTTAGTATCACTATAAGTATAATACTAAGTATTACTAATAGTATAATACTAAGTGATATTAAAGTATAGATACCATCAAAATATGAAAACTAATAATACTGTAATATTTTATAATATAGTCCAAGTACAAGAGCAAGGGTCACTTGTCGAAGACTCGTCCAGTCCTACAGGATCAGCCTCTGCCTACTGATCCAGCTTCTACTGCTGCTGCCCCTATTGAGAGACACCCTGCTGGGGCTACTCCAGATGAGGTACGAGCTATATTGGCGGACCACCGCGACATTTTATTGAGGGACTTCATTCAGCCCATGATGGAGAAGCTTAAGGACCTAGAAGGACGGTTGCAAACTTTACAGGAGGATTTTGATTTATATAATAAATAAATATTGTTAGTAATTTTTTTACTTTTTTATGTTGTATAGAACGTCTAACTCATTTTGGAATGTAACTAATGCAGTATAGTTTTTATTTTTAGTGTTTGCTAGCCTCTTTATTGTTAATAACACATTTCTTCTCATTATACTTAGTGTTCACGATAATTGAAAAAATGACACTATCTTTAAATTAATATTTAGTTAACTAAAATATTTTTAAATTAATTACATAAAATTAATTATTTATGAATTTGTAAATATTTTAATTCATTGTAAATCATAATATATAATATATAGAACTTTTTATTTACTTTGGAAATGATAAAAAATTAATAGAAAAAATATGTATTCTTACAATTTTAACAATATATCTTTTCAATTAAATAATACCGTTCGAACACGTTAATACTAATTCGAACAAATAATATTGCATTCGAATTAATTAATTTTCTGTTCGAATTAAATTTAATTAGTTCGAACGGTATAGATTTTTGGAGACGACCTAATTCGTCTCAGAATCTCAAGTTCGAACTAATTTTTTTTAGTTCGAACGGATTTATAAGGTTTTCCATGTTTTGAGACGAAATTAAAATTTCATCTCAAAAAAGTACTTTTAGGGACGAAATTAATTTCGTCCCTAAGAAATTTCGTCCCTAAAAATTAAATTTCTTGTAGTGATTCCTGCCCACGTACCCTCATCACATGCAACAATTTGTCTACTGATCTCCTTCGATCTACACTACCCTTAATTATCAATTTAAAAACTTGGAATGGAATTGTCAAAATAAATTGAGAATGAGATAAGTGAAAGCTCTAGAATGATTGATAATGCGGAATAAACAAGTGAAATGAATTGTAAAAACTGAAATATACAATTAAAGCATATCTCAGGCCATTGATGCTATTCGATCTCTATTTCTTAGTATTTCCTTCCTCGTTTTGGCACTTCCAAACTCTACTAAACTCACTTGAGATGGTGTAAGACTGAATGAATTGAGTTGAGTGAGTTTGGGGATCAAACGGTGGTATTTATAGCCAAAGCTTCCATCGAGCTTTGGCAACACGTGTCCCAAGTTCTTAGATTATCACGGAGGCAGTTCAGAAATATCTCAAATGTGGAGTGGACCACTTCAAAGCTCTTGAGATGAAGGGAGCTGGAGACCCATTCTCTTAACCACTTCCGAGAGAAACGGTCAACATTCTCCTACTTAGTCTACACTTCACCTCTTAAACTCGTCGATAATCTGTATTAAGTAATAAATACATGAATCATGGTGATAAGTCCTCTTAAGATGAGTATCATCTTCCATGTATTACCATGTATTTATTTCTTAAATATTTATGTGGCAACAATTTCTTAATGAATAAACCCTATGTTTATTTTTGGTCCAACACATATAATTTTTTCTCAAATTAAATTAAAGTGCACATCAATATAAGAAAATTTTCAAAATAATGAAGAATTTCATTAAAATAACATTGTTTATACAATAAAAAATTACACAATGGAACCAAGTTCCATATTTATTACATGATCCTTGAATTTCAACGGTGGCATATATGCCCTTAGTCAAATGATCAGCTATCATTGACTCAGTGCTGACGTGCTCAATGACCACTTTCTTTTCTTTAACACGTTCTCTTATGGTTAAATACTTAATGTCGATGTGTTTATTTTAACTCCCACTATTGTTGTTGTTTGCTATAAACACAGCATCTGGATTGTTGCAATATATTCTCAATGGCTTAGTGATAGAGTCCATAACTCTAAGTCCACAAATGAAACTCTTAAGTCATACACCATGTGAAGTAGCCTAAAAACAGGAGACGAACTCAGCTTCCATAGTGGAAGTGGCAACCAAAGTCTGCTTGGCACTCCTCCATGATACAGCTCCACCGGCCATAAAAAAAATTTATCTTGATATTAATTTGCGTGAATTAATAGAGCCAGCAAAGTTAGAATCTGAGTAGCCAATTACTTCCAGATTGTTGGTCCGTCTATACATAAGTATGTAGTCTTTGGTTCCTTGAAGGTACCTCATTACTTTCTTTGCAATTCTCCAGTGGTCTAAACCTGGATTACTCTGATATTGCCCCAACATTCCTACAACAAATGCAATGTCAGGTCTTGTATAAACCTGAACATACATTAGGCTTCCAACAGCAGAAGCATATGAAATGTTTTTTGTTTGTTCTCTTTCAAGTCATTCCTTGGACATTAGTTCAAATTGAACCTATCACCCTTCACAATAGGGGCTACACTTGGTGAACAATCCTTTATTCGAAGTCTCTCTAAAACTTTATTAATGATGATTTCCTGAGACAGACCCAAGATACTTCAAAATCTGTCTCTATAGATTTTAATGCCAATGACATAAGATGCCTCACCCATATCCTTCATATCGAAATTTTCAGAGAGAAATTGTTTCACCTCATACAGCATACACTTGTTATTGGTTGCTAGTAAAATGTCATACACATAAAACAAGAAAATAGATTTTACTCTCATTGACCTTCTGGTATATACATTGATTTATAATATTTTCTACAAAACCGAATGAAGAAATTACATTATGGAATTTCAAATACCATTGGCGGGATGCCTATTTTAGTTGTCAGTAACTTGTGGAACTTCCAACGATTGGTTGTTCAATACCAGCTCATACTTGAGGGGCGCTGTGAACAATAACCAGTCTATCACTTGAGGTGGAAGGTTGAGATTATAAATGGTCATTCTCAAAAACTATGTTCCTGGTTTGATCCTTCCACTGATCAAGTCATTTTCAAGAAACTTTACATTTCTTGATTCCATAATTCTAGTACTGTGAGATGGACAATAAAATCTGTAACCTTTAAACCTTTCAGCATATCCAATGAAATACCCACTAATGGTCTTTGGGTCCAGCTTCTTCTCTTGTGGATTATTAATTCTCACTTCAGACAGACATCTCAAAACATGCATATGTCGCAAACTAGGTTTCCAACCTTTCCATAATTCAAATGGTGTTTTAGGAACAACCTTAGTTGGAACTTGGTTTAATATATATACTACCATCTTAAGTGCTTCAGCCCACAAGGATTTAAGAAGATTGGAGCTACTAAGCATACTCTGCACCATGTCTAATAATGTTCAGTTTCTTCTTTCTGCTACACCATTCTGATCATGTATGGTGTATTGGGCAACAATCCCATGTTCTTGAATAAACTTTGCGAATGGCTTAGGTGCTTGTCCATCCTCTTTGTATCTGGCATAATATTCTCTACCTTTATCTGATCTCACGATCTTAATTTGCTTATCGCATTGTTTCTCTCACTACAAGAATAAGGTCTTTTTCTAGCAATTTGAAATTTAACGGAAATAAAATTGCTACAAAAGACCTTTATTTGCAGCCATTTTTATGTTGATGCAAAGTTTTTTACATCAAAATTCGAAATTGATCTTTTGCAACAATTTCCCACTTTTTACAACAGTTGCAGTTTGCTGCAATATTCAAATTAATTTGTTGATGCAATTTTTTACTTGTTGCAACAAAACAGTCGCTGCAATAATCGGTACAAACCCAGAAACCCTTTTGTAGCTATTACAATTTAGTCATAAAAACGCTGCGTTTTCTTATACTCCCAATTTTCCCACAATTTTTCCACTTTTTTCCCTCCCCTCATTTTTCCCCCCCGTACTGCCTTTCTAGGTTCTTGATCTCCCTCAATCTCTACTCTTCACGCCAGCCTCCACGCAGCTGCCACTTCCCGCCGTCGACCCACCGTCACCGTCCACCTCCACAGTCGCTGGCCAACCCAACCAAACCCCTCTCTCGCGGCTTCTCTCTGTCCCACATATCTCCCTCTCTCTTCACCCCCGAATCATTTCTCTCTCGGGTTCCCAGCTCCACCGCCTCCTCAGCCGCTGCACCACCTCCAGCTACGAAAGGTCCACAGCCCCGATCCAAGCTCTCTGTCTCTCTCCCCGTCGATCTGCTCTCCCCCACACGGATCTCGCTCAAGCCGTGTGTACAAGCCTTACGCTGCCTTCCTCCACGACACAGCTCCACCTCCAGCTACGAAAGGTCCAGAGCCCCGATCCAAGCTCTCTGTCTCTCTCCCCGTCGATCTACTCTCCCCTACACGGATCTAACTCAAGCCGTGTGTACAAGCCCTGCGTTGCCTTCCTCCACAGCGCAGCTCCACCGCCTCCCCTTCAATGCTGCCCACAAACCGAGAAACCCATTTTTTCCCATGAACCCATAAACCCATTTTTGCCCACAAACCCAGAAACCCATTTTTTCTTAGTCGTTGATAAAGGACATAGTTTGGCGAACGAAAAAGAACTTGTGGTTGACGGGCTGCCTATGTGCAGTAGAACTTACAGCGAAATAAATTTGTCAGTGGTTTCCAAACCTGATATATTGCAGCGGCATCTTTGCGGTACTACAACGTTACTAATTGACCCAAAAAATTTGCTGCAGCTATTACAAATGGTACTCGTAACTGCAGTTGCAGCGGCTTCCTCTGTTTTTCCCATGAGTATAAAATGATGGAAAATATCTATTTTTCCAACGATTCACGACATCTGCTGAATTCCAGCAGTTGCAATGAAACTAAGGCGTCCATTGTGCGACGAACCCAGAATTCTTGGTACAGGCCAGATGCTGCGTTTTATGGGGTGAATTCCGAAGAATTCAAGAGCTGGAACAGGGCATATTCTTTGTAGTGTCTACTTCAGCCTTAAAGATCTTAAAGGTGTCTAATGCTTCATTCTTATTATAAAACATGTAGAGATACATATATTGTGAGTAATCATCTATAAAAGAGATGAAGTATTTCTGACCATGTGAGTTCATGTCTGGACTACGTATATCAGTATGTATGATTTCTAATATATTCGAACTTCTATTGGTACCTTTCTTGGACTTTTTGGTCTGCTTTCCCTTTATACAGTCTACACAAATCTCAAAATCAGTAAAATCTAAAGTATTTAGTACGTCTTCATTTACTAATCTTTTAACTCTTTCTATGGAGATATGATCTAATCTTCGATACCAGAATTTTGAGGAATTCTCATTAATAACACATCTTTTAGTGCTAGTGTGAACATGAATTGAGTCATAAGTGGTATTGTTTTGTAAATTAATGTAGTAAAGACCATCAGACAATGTTACATTTTCAACACAATCAGATTTATAAAATAAACTAAATGATGAATTTGAAAAATTAAAGAAATATTAAAAAATTACAAGCCTTGAAACTGAAATAATATTTCTAAAAAAACTTGGAACATAAAAGGTCTTTTCTAACTTCAAAACAAATCCACTACTCAAAATTAAATAGCAAGTTCCTATAGCTTCCACTAGCTATAGGAAACTATAGCTAAATAGCACATCTTGTTTCCTAATAAGATACTTTGCTCACTTTCCACTAGGTTCCTTAGGTTTTGCAAACCCTGCAAGGAATTTGAAATGTGATCCAGAGTCAATCCACCATGTGTTAATGTTGACATTAACCATATTAGATTCATAACAAACAAACAAGGTTGGATTACCTTTGTTTGCAAGCCATTTCTAAAACACTTAGAATTTTTCTTGATTCCAGTACCAGCTTGGAGAGGTATTTTATCTTTCCCTTTCTTGTTGACTTGAGATTTTGCATTTCCATACGTTGTTAGTATTACACTTTCTCCTTGTTCCATCACCAGTCTCCCTTTCTTTTGAACACATATGGTCATTAGTTCATTGATTGACCAATTATCTTTATGTGTGTCGTATGAGATTTTGAAGGGTGCATATTGGTGCGGAAAGGTGTTCAAGATGTAGTACACGAGGAAGGATTCCAACATTTCAACCTCGAGATTCTCCAATTGAGCCACAATGTCCCTTATTTTCATGATGTGCTCGCACACATCTTTTACATTGGTGAGCCTTAGGGATGAGAACTTCATGATTAGGGTGCTTGCTAGTGCCTTGTCTAAAGTGACAAATGGATAATCAATGGCTTTCAGTAAGTCTCAGACCTTTTCATGCCGATCAACAAAATCACGAATACCAGCAGAAATTCTTATCTTAATGAACATCATGTTGAGGTGATTAGATCGCTCTCATTGTTCATAAAGCGTGATGTCCGCTGCAGTTCTGGTATCAGTGAGTGCTGGTAGTTTGTCTTTCCACATCTTTCACATTGGTGAGCCTTAGGGATGAGAACTTCATGATTAGAGTGCTTGCTAGTGCCTTGTCTGAAGTGACAAATGGATAATCAATGGCTTTCAGTAAGTCTAAGACCTTTTCATGCTGATCAACAAAATTACGAATACCAGCAGAAATTTTAGTCCTAATGAACATTATGCTAAGGTGATTAGATCGCTCCCATTGTTCATAAAGCGAGATGTCCGTTGCAGTGCTGGTATCAATGAGTGCTAGTAGTTCGTCTTTCCTAATAGCATAGTCTATGTCCATCCACCCTAAATGAAGAAGAATTCTCTCCTTCCAGAACTAAAAGTTATCTCTGTTAAGTTCAAGGATATCATAACTAATATCAAAGAAACTTGCAGGTTGTACAATTGCAAAAATTATAGATTACATGCTTATGTTAAAACTGAGGTCTAAATAAAATTTCATGGTTTGCCAATGTAAATCATACTTAAAAATTGAATCTAATGACATAAAAATTTCCTCTGAGCTAAATTTTTATTTCAAGTAGATTCAATTATTCTTTATGATAGAATTTATTAAATTATTTACTCAATAATAATGTATAAGGTCTATTTTACCGCAGAAAGAAATAGTACTACTAAGTAAGTTTCCAGGAAAGATTTTTCTTTCCTAGACAGAACTTCAAGATTCCTAGGAAAGATTGGATGGCTCACAATCGTTCAGCTTAAAATTCAGTCTCCTAGACAAAACCTCCTTACTTGTATACATTCATACTCACATAACAAATAGTCCATTAATGATTATAGTCTGATATATATTCTTTTTAACATTAAACTTTATGATAAAACTATCAAATTATTAATTCATAATTCCTGTCGGTAAGTTATGAATAATTTGATATTTTATCCTAATTAATCATATAATAAAAATTCATGTGGGATAAAATTTATTATACTAAGTATGATTAATTACAATTAATGTCTAAATATTATTTATGTGATCCTAATCAATCATAATATTTGATTTTTATTTAATTAAAGATGCCGTGACTATTCTCTAATTAACCAAAAAAACATATTGATCACTAGACATTATACCTTTAATGCATAAGGATTAACTAAAGATGAGAATAATTATAAATTGCATAATTCTAACTAAAAGTAACATGTTATTATTATGCACATAATATTCTTACAATTTAAGCATAAACATTGCATAATTAAAACTATAATATTATGCATAATATTTAATTTCATGCTTTTAACTATATATATATACTCATCAAAATTGCGTGTATTAATTTAGAATAGGAATAGTCAATTTATGCAACTAAATATGAGCATAATTATTAATTTTGCACAACAATCATCTAAATTGCACACAATTAAAACAAATAATAACTATTTGCAAAAATGAGCAAAATTTTTAGCGTGACCAAAACAAATAAACATACTGAATAAACGACAGGTCCTCCATTTTTTAAAATTTTTTTTAAACAAAATGATCTAAAGTCATTTTTCCAAAATAAAAAATGACGTGTTGTTTTTCTAAAATAGTAAACAACGTGTCGTTTAGACACGTACTTAATGAAAAGGCACTCAAACTAAACGACGTGTCGTTTTCACCAAAAACATAAACGACGTGTCGCTTAACTCTAGTCGCCCACTAAACGACATGTCCTTTATCTCTATACAAATCCAGCAACCACTAAACGACATGTTATTTTGTTCAAAAACAAAACTACATGTCGTTTTGGTCGTCTTCAACCTTTAGAAATGATGAACAGTAACTACGAAAATACTCCAAAAATCACATTTTTGATGCCAAAAATTATTATTTCATCTCAAAAAGCTCAAAAATGTTGTTTTGAATAAAAAATAGCCCAAAAACAAAACTCAATTTCTTCAAGAAATTACGGCAAAAAACATAAATAAATAGAGAGCATGATAAACACCAAGGCAAAGATGTAAACCTGGCTCTGATACCAAATAAAAGCCCTAGAATGATTCATAATGTAGAATAAACAAGTGAAATGAATCGTAAAAATCGAAATATACAATTAAAGCATAGCTCCGACCATTGATGCTATTCTCTATTTCTCATTATTTTCTTCCTCATTTTGGCACTTCTTGACTCTACTAAACTCGCTTTAGATGGTGTAAGACTGAAAGAATTGAGTTGAGTGAGTTTAGGGACCAAACGGTGGTATTTATAGCCAAAGCTTCCAACAAGATTTCGTAATGTGTCCCACATTCGTATATTATCATGGAGGCATTTCAGAACAATTTCAAATGTGGAGTGGACCACTTCAAAGCTCCTGAGATGAAGGGAGCTAGAGACTTTTTCTCTTAACCACTTCAGAGAGAAACGGTCAACAATAAGTTCATAAAAACAATCTTAAAGTTTATACCTAGACGGTGAATACGTATATGTGATAATTTTTTAAGAGAAATACTTTAGTCATAAAAAGATTACACAAAAGTTAATTCACGTACCAATCTAACGTGATTTAATGCGGTTTGTCAACTTGTAAAATTACTTTTATTGTAAAATAGATCTAATGGAGCACATTAAACCATGTCAATTTGTAGGTTCACTTTTGTGTGATCTGTAGTACTTCTCATTTTTTATAATTTTAATTTATGTCTATAGCAAATTTAGCAATTTTTGTTAAATTCATGATGAACCTGTAGTTTGCACGAGATGAGTACCATGTTGAACGATTAGTATTGGATATAGGAATGCAAATCAAAGTTTAGTATAAATTGAACCTATTGTCACAAGACAAAGATTTAGTAAAGAAGGGAATCCATGAAGCCTATTTGAAAAACATCTTCAAATAGTAAAGCCATTCTGGATCAGTAGCTTATTGAATAATAATTATAAGTAGGTTTCATTGTAAAACTTTTCAAATATGAATTTCTTAGTTTGTATGGAAAAATGACATGTTTTCAAGTCCTGGCCTATTGATAATTTATCAGTCATGAATTCTAACATTCTTTAAATTACAAATTTTCTTTTAATTTGAAACTGATCTAGCTATTGATCTCTCTTCGAAGCACACACGCATGAACCATCAAGCATAGTGGTAGTTTCTCAGACTCCAAGAAGTTTTCACTACGCAGGCAAGGAGGGAATAGTTCGTTTATTGGCTTTCACTTCTCGGTAGACATAATCAAGAGAAGTTTATAAGGTAGGTTTGGATAGTGAGATGATAATTAATTTTAGTTTTAGATGAAAATTTAAAATATTATTTTTTAATATTATTATTGTTTTAGAATTTGAAAAAGTTGAATTGTAGTTTGAAAGAGTTGAATTATTTATTATATTTTATGTGAGAATTCAAAAAAAAAATTATAATGATAAGATGAAAATTTTATATCTCATCCCACTTGTCAAACCTATCATAAGTCACATCTGAGCCATATTTTAAAAGGACTATGTGATGATCCGATTCAGCATTTAGTCAAAATAAAGATAATTTTATTGAGCTTAAATTAAATAAATTAATTTTAATACATCATATTAGATAAGCACATGGGCTATTATTTATTGAGGTTAGCTAGGGATTTTTTAGTTAGGCTCAAAGGATAACCATTTTTTGGATGATTTTAAATGGTATTAATGGGCCAATATGTTTAGCCAGGCATGAATGGTTTGGGCTCCATAATCATCATTTTAGCTAAGAATTTTGGTCAGGCTCATTAACGTTTAGTAAATGATTTTGGCTGGTATTAATGGACCAATGGAAAATGCTACATCCATTGGGTATGTAGTACGACAAAAGTTATTGATTCATTTTTATTTTGTTTTATATATTTAAATGTTACGAAAGTGTTTTCAAATGAGTTTTTGAATTTTTTCTTTGCTAAAAAAAATATTTAAAGGGATTTAAAAAAATGCTTAAAAAACACAAAATAAAAAAGTGTATTTTACACTTATCGGTAGGAATCCTTGAGGGTAGCCCTAGCATAACCTAGAGACTAATATGTTTAAAAACCCAATTGAGGTCTATTGGACAATTTTGAATAGGTCACAAGTATAAAATTTATTATGATGGATTATGGAATTCTATTGGTCTTAATAATTAGTGTGATGACCCGCTTTTAAGTGTATTTTCACTGAAATAATTGTTTTTATTTTAATTAATATATCAGTTATTTATTTTAATTTATTTGCGTTTTAAAATTGGTTTTTGATTTAATTTAATTTATTTGAGGTTGTGTTTTATTTCTTGTAGTTGTTCTGTGGTTTTAATCTTTTGGCGGTTTGTTTCGTTTTCCCGCAGTGAGGACTGGACCTCATCTCTTTTCACATCTTTTTCCTTTTTTCTCTTTTTCCCTTTTTCTTTTTCCCTTCTTTTCTTTTTCCTTTCTTTTTCTTTTTCTTCTTTTTCTTTTTTTCTTTCTTTCTTTCTCTCTCTCTCCTCGATTCGGACCCCCCGTGCTCTCTCTCTCTCCTCCCTCTCCCTCACGCCGGCGTCACCTTCTCCAGCCCTTACCGCCACCGTCCGGCCACCGTTCGGCCTCCCACCGGTCCCATTCTCTTCCTCTCCCTCCGGTGCACCACCCCTCCAAAACCCACCCCCAACCGGCCGGCCGTTTGGCCGGAAAAGCTCCAAGAAGGGCGCACGGATTTTGCTCCGATCCGCCGCCGTCGCTCCACCACCGGCCACCATTTCTTCACCACTTCATCACCGACTCCTTGCCGTCCTAACCCACCCATTTCCGGCCTCCAACGACCACCGGAACAGCTCCTACGAGCTTAGTTTCCGTTTTGGGTAATCCGGCCATTTCCGGCCATTCCGCCGCCACCCACGGCCGTTCGTCGCTTCCAATAGCTTCACAACCATCCCTAGACCATTCCCTATCAATCTCGTGTCCTAGTTTGTCCCCGTTCAAAAGTGGGTTTTTCAAACCCACGGCCACAGTGAATTTTCACTGTGACGTTGCTGTTTTTCCGCCGTTTGCAACGCCGCTTGTTTTCTAAAATTGCCGTATAGCGCTGTAAGTATTTTCCAAACCCTATTTTCAGATTTTAATATATATTGCTCATTCAATTATTTATTGTTGTTGGTTGTTGATTCCGGACTGAGTCCGAGGAGTTTCGGGGGTCGGATGGATGGAGGACGGAATTGCCTGTTTATTTGATTTATGATTGTTGGTTTATTTTATTATGCATTGTTGTGGCATTACATGGTGCATGCACGTGTGTTGTGGAGTTATGTGAAAAGCCTGTGTATTGGCGTGAGTGGTTTTACGGGTGCGTGTGTATCACGAGCCCAAGCCGGGATGGGTTATTATCTCGGTGGAGCTCCTCTGGTCACTCGGGAGCGGAATAAACTGAGTGATGTCCCCTGAGTTGTCGAGAGAGATGACGGGAGCGGGGCTAGGGGATGCTTGGCTACGAACGCGCCGGGTGCGGAATCGGGCATCGCCCTACTCACCGACTCCGTGGCCCTTCGCTGGCGAGGGCTAGAGGATGCTTGGCTACGCATGCGCGGGGCGCGGAACTGGGCATCGTTCGTTAGGTGTCACATGCGTGGTGGTACTCTACGGTGTGACACTGGAGCCAGGGTGTACGGATGACCCCTAGGGGAGGTCATGGTGCATACGGTTAAAAAATTGGATAATGGTTTATGAGGCCAAATGGGACTTTTGGCGTGGGCCAGATGGACTTCTGGCGAGATATTGGGCCGGATGGACTTCTGGCGAGATATTGGGCCAAATGGACTTTTGGCGGCCAAATGTGACTTTTGGCGTGTTTTTCGGAAAGGATATGTGTTTTTGGGGCAAATGGGTTTTTGGCGTGTGTGGAAAACTTGTGTTTTATGGGCTTTGTGCATTGGGCATGGTTCATGCATATTGTTTGAGTTCTATGTGTTTTTATCTGGTAGTGTTTGGGTTTTACTTACCTGCGGTACCATTCGTGGTTCCGTAGCTTTTGGTGCAGAGTTAGAGGACGAAGAGGAGGAGGCTGAGCCCGAGGATGCGGCTCCGCCGGGTTGCTGATGCTATCTTTTTATTTATTAAAACTGTATTTGTGTTTTGTAATATTTCATCTACGTATGTTTTAAACAGCTTGTATTACGTTAAGAAAAATTCTGGTACTTAGTTATGACTTTCGTTATCCGCTGCGTTTTCTTTTGCACATTTGTTGCCTTTGCACACACTTCGCACCCGTCGATGGGATGGTGACCCGGGTTGTCACCATCCGGACGTCTCAATTTCCCCGTGTTCGGGCGTGGGGATTTGGGGGCGTCACAATTAGGATAAAGTACAATTACTACTTATGGACCAATAGGGCCCATATTTAATTGGTATTAGGCTCAAGAATTTATTTTAAAGGCCCAAAAATGTTTATGGGACAAGTTTGGCTTATTTTGGACTCAAGACCAGGCCCATTGGAATTTATTGAATACTAGGCCAAGGAAAATATGGCATTTGATCTAATCTGTTTGTAATGGCATAAATGGTTTACTGTTGATCATCCAATTACCTCTGTATCACCTCTTGTTGTCTCTAATTACTCTCTTAGTGTACCATTAGAGCCATAGAACGAGTACCTTCAGCCATGAGAGGATTAGTCTCTATGATACCAACTATTACAGGTGTTATTTGAATGCAAGAAAATGGTGGAAACATAGAAGAAAGAAGTAAAAGAATGGAACTGGGAAACCAAGAATTGGACTTTATTCAAGGAAAATCCCATCTCCTTCACACAGTTCGGATTACACTTCACAGATGCCTCTGTTCTTCCCTTCCTGCCCTTTTTATATACTTTACTATGAATACAAGCTCAAAACAACCGTTAATTCCATACGGCTGTTTAATCCAAATGCCCTATTTAACTAAAAAATTATTCATACAGCTCAAACTCCCCGTTTTGTTAAACTCTAATGCAACGTTTTACCCCTTGCCACTATACTTCTTTTCCCTCGTGTTAATTCTTCTTCTCCCATGAACAGTTCTACTCCTTCAACTTTGTATGCTTCAGCATCCATGACATTCTCCTCCATAAGGGTGTAATCAGTTCGATTCGGTCCAGTCTAGTCTCCGTTAGAAGGGAGAGAGGGGGGAGTCATCCATCATTTTTGTCTGATTCGGTCCATGAACATTTTTTTCCTCTTTTTTCTTTTTTTGATAGAAAAATTTATACAAAAAAATTAATTTAATTAGTAAAATAAAAAATTAAGTGACCTCTTTAACATTTTATATGTAGTTAATGAATATTAAATAATTTCATTATATATATGGTCAATGGTGATCCCTTGGATGAAAATTACTTATTAACTTATATAACTACTATATAAAATAATATATTATATATACATAAAATATTTTAATATATAGATATATATGCATAAAATATTTTAATATATGGTCTAAAAAACTATACCTCGAGACCAACTAATAAGACTATCAGTCTAGTCTGGTCCGGACCGAACCATTCAGCTCGATTGAGATTATCGGTCTAGCCCTACTCCTCCACATGCAAAAAGCCTTGACCACAAGGCTGGCACGAGCATCCCCTCCACAAAGAATCTTGCCCACAAGGTGGGGATAAAGGTCACATAGCTTCCAAAGAGGCTCCCACATACTATCTTCTGGAAGGGTGACATTCCATTTAATAAGCACCTTAGTCATGGCATAATCACCCTCTTGTTTTATGCGCCTGTCCAGTATAGCTTCAGGTTTTGGTTGGGTGTTTCCCTTTTGATCCACTAGAGGTAAAGATGGTGATGGTGTAATTTGTTATCCCATCTTCTTTTTTAGACAAGATACATGCAATACAGGATGGATTTTTTAGGAAGTTAGTAAATTCAATCTATGAGCTATAGTTCCCAATTTGGTTGTGATATGAAATGGACCATAGTAGCGTGGTGATGGCATCAAATTATGGTTCAAGGCCACTGCCTTCCATCTATAGGATATTAGTCTTAGAAAACCCAATCACCCACCTCGAAGCTTCTTTCAGTCATTTTCTAGTCAGCCAAGAACTTTATCCTCTGTTGAGCTTTCTATAAATTCTCTGTCAATAGACTCATGAGCTCCTCCTTTATTTTCAATTGCTGATCTACAACAACATTAGCAGTGGTTTCTTGAACATAGGCTAGGATAGAAGTTTTGGGGGAGAGTAGCCATACACTGCTTCAAATGGAGTCATCCTAGTAGGAGAGTGGTCTGTAGTATTGGAGCACCACTCAGCCATTAGAAGCCACAAACTCTAATCCTTTGGCCTCGATCCAATGTAACATCTTAAATATACCTCAATGCATGTGTTAAGAGCCTTGGTTTGCTAATCAATTTGTGGGTGATAGACAGAACTGAAGGCTAGTGTGGTGCCTAGTAAATGAAAAAATTCTTTCCAAAAAGAACTAGTAAAGATAGGACTTTTGTATGAAATTATAGATATATGCATCGTTTGGGAAATGAGATGAAATGAAAAATCTGTTAATAGTAGTGAAATGATTTGAGTTAAGATGTTTTATTGGATTTTGTAAAATTAGAGAGAGAAAAATGAATAAAAATATAAAAAAATTAAAATATGGTTAGAATATAGTTTTTTAATATTATTTTTATTTTGAAATTTAAAAATTTTAATTTTTGTGTTCTGTTTGAAAATTTGAAAAGCTGTAATGATTAAGTAATGATTAGATGAAAAAGTTAAAAATTTGAAATTGTAAAATATTTGTAGTTAAGTGACGTTTAGGAAGAAGATGAGATGAGATAGGTTCCCAAACGAGGCCTTAGACATGCCATGAAGTTTGAAGACTTTAACAAGAAAAAAAAAAAGTTGAGTCACTTTAACTGCTGTATAAGAGTGGGAGAGTAGGAAGAAGTGAGCATGTTTGATCAATTTATCAATCAAAGAAAAATGACACTTGATCCATGGGATAATGACAAGCCTTTAATGAATTCCATTGCAATGTCAATCCATGGTGGTTGGTTTGTAATTTATTGTGGTTGAAGCAAACCCGTAGGATGTAAAGCTTCATACTTGGTGGTTTGATATACATCTCACCCATTAGCAAATTTCTTAATTTCCCCACGCATGCCTTCGCAATGCAATTCTAGTTTGGCTCCCTATAATGTCTTGTGATACTCCATATGTTTAGCTGGGGGTTGTGATGAATATGTTGCAAGATTTTATCTATAAAGGGGGAAGATGAAACCACCACCATTTTACCTTTCTTGAGTAGCAATCCGAGTTGAAGGTAATAAGGTTTTTGAGCTTCTTCACCCTTTTGAAGGCTAGAGTAGATACCTTGAATTCTTTGGAGGATGTGAATAACTATGCTTTAATTCCTCTATCCACAAAGGGTGGGAAAAGAGATCAAGGCTAAGGTGGTAGTCTTCTCTTTAGCTTTCCTTGATAGATCATTAGTTACTTTATTTTATTTCCCTTTCTTATACTCAATACTTAAATCATATCCTATCAGCTTTATGATCCATTTTTGTTAGGCCTCAGTCCCAACCTTCTATTCTAAAAGAAGTTTAAGGGCCTTTTGGTAAGTTTTAATCTTAAATGCCTACCCCAACAAATAAGGTCTGCACTTATGCATTGCAATGAACAGGGCAACAACTCATTCTCATAGGTAGAAAGAAGTAAGATTCCACATTTGAGAGCCTTACTAAACTAAGCAATTGGTTGCCTTTCCTACATCAATACCCAAACTAATGCCACTAGCATCACATTCAATTATGAAACCCTTAGAGAAATCAGGTAGTTTTAGCACAGGTGGCTTTGTAACAGCCTGCTTAAAAAAAAAAAGGTTGTATATGCCAACTTAGTCTATTCAAAAGAGTTCTTTTTCAACAATGATGTCAAAGGGACTGCAATAAAACTATAGTTCTTAATGGATTTCTTTTAATAGCCCATAAGTCCTAGAAAACTTCTTAAGGAATTCAAAGAGGTAGGAATTGGTCACTCTAACATTGATGAAATCCTAGTTGGGTTAGCTCTAACTCCAATACCCGAGATCTAGTGCCCTAAATAATCTACTATAGTTGCGCCAAGTTTGCACTTAGAAAACTTAGTAAACAATTTGTGTTGGTTTAAAACTTCCATAACTTCACTCAAATGCCTTAAATGATCAGAAAATTTCTTGTTGTACACAAGTAAACCATATACAAAATCAGTATAAGCTTCTTAAAAATGCTGTCTTTGGGACATCTTCCATTTTCACTTTGATCTGATGGTAATCAAATCTTAAATCTAATTTGGAGAACACATGTGCTCTAAATAACTCATCCAACAGCTCATCAATAATAGGAATATAAAACATTTTTTAATGGTTTCCTAGTTCAAAGTCATATAGTATACACAAATCCTTCTACTTTCATCAGTTTTCCTTACCAAAAGGACTGGTGATGAAAAAGGGTTTTGGCTTGGCCTTATAACCCATGATTGTAAGAGATCTTGGACAATTTCCCCAATCTTAGTTTTATGATAATAGGGATATCTATAAGGCATAACTGAGATAGGAGGGGTTCCATCCTTAAGGGTGATCTGATGATCACAAGACCTAGGGGTGGTAATCTAGTTGGTTCCTCAAAAACCATATGAAACGCCTTAAGTAGCTTTGTTACTTCATGTTGAAGGCTTCCAAATTTCCCATTATCTTTTGCAAGATCTAATTTAGCCATCCTTGTTTCCTCATAGAAGATGGCTTGAAAAAATCCCTTGCATATTCCATAGAAGTACCCCAACATATAGCCCTTCCAACATTATACTCCTTCCCATAGACTGAAACTCCATAGTCATTTTCATAAAATCACAGATGATCTTCAAAGAGTTAGGACTTTATTAGTTGAATCTTAACATTGGGTTCTTCACACCTTCCTTTACTCAACAATTTTTTCCCATTAGCTATTTAACGTGCAGATTAGGCCATTCTCTAAACTTCAACGTAGGCAATTGTGCCATATCCAAGAAGTTGTGTATGCTACCAGAATTGGCAAGAATGACCACTGGTTGTGCACCAATCACCCCCATTAATCTTTTGGTGTTAAGGCTAGGAGAACCATAAATGTATTGAAATTTCTAGATTCTTCTCTTGTTTTTCTATTTTGTCTACCCTCGATATCACAGGAACATCGTTCAACTCATATGCTTCCCCGTCATTCACTACATTGTTCTCCACCTACAAGAGATAAACTCTCTGATTCTTGCACATGTGTGCTGGGTTCTATTTCTCCTCACAATAATAACACAATCCTTATATTCTCTTCTCATCCATTTGTAAGGAAGAAACCATTATGTCTACAAATTCTTCTTTTGAACCTTTTTCCCACTTCTTCCATAGTGCCTTAGTCAATCCAAAAGCCGCACTTAGGTTGATGGGGTTAGGTATTCTTATTGGTAAGCGGATTTCGTTCCTCAGTCTTTTTAAGTGGCAACTCAATTTATGCCTTTCTAATAGCCTCTTGCATGTTAGAAAGGTTGTCAAACTGTGCCTTATAAGCAGCCATTGTCGAGGTCAGTTTAAGCCAGGTCAAGGCTTTCATGGGATCATCATAAGCCGTCAAACCAAACCTAATCAGTAAGGCCTTAACAAATGATTCCTATCCCATAAATTTTCTCTCATTTGCATCCCCATAAACTGCCCCTCATCTGCATCATCTTGATACCATATCAAAGCCTCTACTTCCATATGGTACGTCATTAAAAGTCTTTGATTTGGAGGAGTTTGGTGAAATTTAAAGTGCTGGGTTACCTTGAAAACCCGGCCTAATGGATTACTCCATCAATATGAGGAAACTCCAAACATCCCCCTTTGGTACAAAAAACTTCTATTATCAGTAATCACTACACTCGGTTCTTGAATTACTTCACTAGGGGGATTAACAAGACTAGTCTCAATCAAGGTACGTATCATATCACTCATTTCATCTAACACATCTGTAATGGCATGAATGGTTTGTTGTTGATCATCAAATTGCCTCTGTATCGCATCCGGTTGTCTTTGATTACTCTCTTGGTGTGCCTTGAGAGCCGTGGAACGAGTGCCTTCTGCCATGAGAGGATCAACCTCTAATACCAGTTGTTACAGGTCTTCTTGGAATGCAAGAAAATGGTGGAAACGTAGAAGAAAGAAGTAAAAGAATGAAATTGAAAATTCAAGAATTGGACTTTATTCGAGGAAAACCCCACCTCCTTCACACAATTTGGATTACATTTCACATATGTCTCTGTTCTTCCCTTCCCGCCCCTTTTATATAGTTTACGATAAATATCGGATCAAAACGCCCCATTTAACCCAAATCTCCTTTAACTAAAAAACTAATCATAGAGCTAAGACTCTCCGTTTTATTAAAGAATAATTATATTTGAAGGCTTTTGCATAATATACCATTCACGTGATATATTTTGATTTGAAAGATAAATTTTAATATTTGAATCTTATAAAGCAACTAATTTCATGTGGATTGTGTGTGACGTAAAGGCTTTTAAATAGTACTACTCTTTATTCAACTCTAAACTCTTAGTTTTATTAAACTCTAACGTAGTGTTGTACCCTTAGCCCCAATACTTATTTTCCCTTATGTTAATACTTCTTCTCCCATGAATAGCTCTGCTCCTTCAACTTTGTATACTCCAACATCCATGACACAACCAACATAAAGGCAACTCCCCCCACCACAAATAGTGTTGACCGCCACCATGGGCAGCAGGAGAATCAAAATAAGCTCTGCCTGAGATGCAACCTTGTGCCATGTTCCATACCGCCATTATACCACATTGGGCCACCATCGTTTGACCATTCTATGCCACAAACGCTACCTCATTGAACCAAGGGAGAACCAACTCACAACTAGCTTTGTCACATGCAGCTCTTGCACTGCCATAAAGATAGACATGCTCTATTTTTCAATCTCAAAATAAAGTAATCACTTCGACCATGTAAAGCTCTCGGCACCACCATGAAGAACCAACAATCGTCATAAGAACCACCACTACCTAAGCTAGTGTCAACCCACGCTATTGTGCATATGACGTCAAGAACACCTAAAACCTAACCTCGTCCAATAACCATCACATGTACACCACACAATGTCGTGTTGCAGCCCACAAACCAAGCACCATCACACAGCCAATTTAAGTTGTCCCACCACCACCCTACTTTCAAGACATCTTCAATGTCATAAAAAATGTCGTCCATCTCCTTCATTAGTCTTTCCCTCCTTGCCTGTGCATGGTACATTGGAATCTGTCCAAACTTAGAGCAATCAGTTGCCCTCCATACATGGCAACATATAAGAGTTTAAGCTTAAAACTAGTGATCTTTAAGCAGAGTCTTGTGTATCGAGTTCAAGATTATCAAGACTAGTAGAAAGTATGAGAGAACTTGAATGACGGAAGAGTACATAATAGTGCATTCAGGTCTATCTTATATCCACAGATCAATACAAGAATTATATAACTAACTATAACACGTGGTGTACTATATGTAATTATTATGCCATCTAGGATTAAATAAGCTAATACTCCCCCTTAAGATGGAGTGTATATGTCAATTTACACCCATCTTTGATAGAATATTAAAGAATGAAACAAAGCCAAGGGTCTGTGTAAAAATGCCAGCTAGTTGATGGCTTGAAGAAATATGCATGGTTTTGAGAGAAACAACTTGTAGCTTCTCAATAAAAATGTGAAAATCAATATCAATATGCTTTGTAAGCTAATGCAAAATAGGGTTTGCTGCTATGTGAAGACCAGCTTGATTGTCACAAAAATCACTATCGGTTTGGGATGCGAAACCGAGAGATCTTGTAAGAGATACTGAAACCAAGTGATCTCACATGTTGTAGTGGCTATTACACAATATACAACTTCCATTGTGGATCTAGATATGGTAGTTTGCTTATTTGATTTCCATGAAATAAGGGACTGGTTAATAAAGACACATAAACTAGTAATAGATTTTATGCTATCTCGAAAAGCAGCTTAATCCATATTACAAAAGGCAATAAGTTGTAAATCAGAAAAAGATGGAAAAAATAGACCTTCGCCAAGACTACCTTTAATGTACCTCAAAACACGATGTGCAGCCGCAGCATGATTGTCATTAGGACTTGCAACATATTGGCTTAAAACCTAAACTGAGAATGATAAGTCAGGTCGTATGAGTGTCAAAACAGAAGGCAACCACCTAGTCTTCGATAAGGAAGTGGATCTAGAGTGGACCCTTACATTTTAGACAATATAATATTTTGGTCCATAGTGAATGAAATTAGATTACAACACAAATATCCTAGATAGAACTTTAAATGCATATTTCCTTTGAGAAATGGAAATACCTTTTGTGGAACGAGCAATCTGAAGGCTGAAAAAGTATTTTAAGGGTCCAAGGTCCTTAAATTTAAATTTTGAATGAAGAAACCACTTAAAATTAGCCACAGAGTTATCATTATTACTAGTGATGATGATATCATTAACATAAACCAATACTGCAATGAAGCAATCCCTGTCTATCTAGTAAACAGTATATAATCAATTGACGACTGAATTAGACCATGAGTAAGGAGTGCAATGGAGAATTTTGAAAACCTTTGTCTTAAGGCCTACTTAAGACCATACAGAGACTTGTGTAGTCAACATACAAGAGGAGAATGAGAAGAAGTGGCAACTGCTTTGATAGAGGGTAAGAACTCCCTCGAACATCAACTCCATTATTGATGCAATGAAAACCAGGTGGAAGTGACTTATAAACCTCGATCTCTAGGTCTCCATGAAAAAAAAAAATATAGTTTTCACATCTAGTTGGTGCCAAAACCAATTCCAAGAAATAGCAATAGCCAAAAGAGTACGCAAAATGATTAACTTTGCAACAAAACATTTTCAAATGGTTGTCCTTCCTATTGTGTATAGCTCTTAGTAGCTAAACAGGCTTTTTATTTTTCAATAGACTCATTAGAGTTGTGTTTAATCTTGTAAACCCACTAACATCCAACAACTTTTTTATTTGGAGGTACATGAGTTAGTGACCAAGTTTTATTATCTTCTAAGGCCTTAATTTCAACTGCCATGGCATCAAATCAATGAGAGTGTTGAATGACTTGACGAAAAGAGTAAGGTTCTTCTTGAGAAGAAATGGAGGGTATAAAAGCTTTATGGGAGTGAGATAGCTTATAATATGATATAACAAAATAGAGTGGGTGTTGAGTACCTGAAACATGAGCATATTCTAAGGAGTCAGATCAATTGGCTACTATAGTTTTGACTAAATTGCAATGGTAACTACAAGATATGATGAATATTTATGAGTTCTAGTAGATTTTGGAAGGTAAGACTGAGTAGCTTGGGTAGTAAAATCATCATTTGGTAATTGAGAAGGTTCATCATAAATTAAAATGTCTATAGTAGTGTATGTGGTATTTTTTGTAGCTGCAAAATCAAATGGTGAACTAGGTTCATCTTGCTAAGGAATTGGAACAATGGATGTGCGATACTGAAGATATTCATCTAACTAAGGAATAGGTATTACAACAGATTCACTAGAATAATCATTGAAGTTTTTAAAAGGGAAGATGGATTCACAAAAGATGACATCTCTAGACAAAAAGATTGTATTGTTTTCGAGATCATAGAGTTTATAGCCTCTAGTACAATATCAATATCCAAGAAAAAGACAAGGGCGTCTAGGTGAAAAACTTTGAAAGATTATGTGATAAAGTGGAAGCAAAACATATATAGCCAAACACATGAAGATGAGAGTAAGTAGGTGTTTGTGAGAATAACAGTTCATATGGTATTTTATTGGACAACAAAGGGGATGGTGTTAAATTGATTGAGTATGTAGTTGTAAGAATACATTCTCCAAAAGGCAAGAGATGAATGGACTTAAATCTAAGAGACCGAGTAACATTTAGGAGATGTTGGTGTTTATGCTCCACTACACCATTTTGTTATGGTGTAGCAATGCATGTTTGTTGATACTCAACTCCTTTATCAGCCCGAATTGTTTTGACATGAATATCAAATTGTGTATCTATGAGTTTAAAAATTGATTAAATAAGAGAACAGGTAGTAGATAATTTGTTTTTCATAAGATATACCCAGGTGCAACATGAGTAATCATCCATGATAGAGAGAAAATAATGAAAACCAGTAATGGATTCAGCAAAGAAGGGACCCAAATGTCACAGTGAATCAAATCAAAAATTTGTTAACTAACATTATGACTATTGTTAAATGGCAACCTTTTGTATCTTGCCAATGGACAAACATTACACAAGAACTTAAAAGGAGTAGTAATGTCAGGAATAGACTTTGTAAATTTTGTATTCTACTCGAGGAGGGATGACCTAACCTAAAGTGCCAAAGATCAAATGAAGAGAGATTTATAGTAGTGAAAACACTAGAAGTTGTAGTATGATCTTGGGAAGATATAACCTAGCCACTCCAATTGTCCTCCAAGATTCACTACAACATAAAGTAGCTTTTGCTGCATTTTTTTTTTGCGGCGATAGATATCTGCCAAAAATTTGTGAAGCCCACATTTTAGTTTTTTTATTTGCGTCGAATTCTCTGATTGCCGCACATTACCAATTTTTTACAGCAAATTTTGCTCGCAGCAAAAATAATCGCTGCATGGTCATGCGTATTATACGGCAGTTTATGAAATTACCGTTAATAAATTATTTTGCTGCGAGACAGTCTCGCCATAAATCATCTTCATGTAGCATTGTTAAGTTTGACTGTAATGAAACGGCGGTAAATAAATTTTATTGCGGCGGAATTTTAAAATCAAATAAATTCGCAGTAAATGTTTTTGCTTAAATGCGTTAAAATGGATTTCTGCGAGGCTAGCGTTTATAGCGGCAGCTGTGTGTCGCTGCTATAGGTATTTTGGAAAGAAGTGATTTCTGCTTATTGGTTGAAGCGTCGACTATGACCCGCCGTTACAACTCATCTATAATTATCAAGGGTTTTGACAGACCGTGTGAAATTGGGTGCCCCGATTCTGTCTCTTCTCTAACAAATTGAAGCCGCCGCGACTCACTGTAAGCCTGCTACCGTCCCGTCGCAGTTCGCCGGGAAACTCCTCATCTGTCTCTCAATTTTCGATCGTTGATTTATCTCTCTGTCTCTCTCTAGATCTATCTATAAGTCTTACGAAGGCCCTCTCTCTCCGTCCGTGATTAATTGTTTACTGCTGCCCTCTTTGAACGCCAGCTCCCTCCGTAATCACGGCTGCTCCACCGTGGATGCCGTATCAGACCAGCATTTCAAAGCGCCACGGCCTCCTGCGGTAAGCTCTCTCCTTCAACTACAATACTCTGTGTCGGCATGTATGTAAGCATATATATATATAAGCATTTCCAACGTGTCTGTATAGGTAAACGCCGAATTGTAGAAATCTTAGTTGCTGTCCAATATTTACTACCCATAGTCTAATTTCGTACGTAGAGAATTAAAAAAATTTCACAGCAAACCATTCATGCCTTACGTTAGAAACAAAGGGTTTGAACCAATTTCCCACACTTCAGCCTTAAGCCTCTGTGTCTGAAAGTTATGTTGAAACTTACAAATTAAGTATGATTGGTGCAAAGTACAATTACAATTATCACCACCAAATTTGCAATTGTAGTTAGCTTCATTTATAGAGGAGTATAAGGTAAGAGTGGGGTTGATTGTTGGGACAGTGAGCTTGGCTATGGTGGTTTCGAGGTGGCTGGGGGCTCTGTTAGGTAAGGCCCTTGTGTTTAGGTCTGTTGTGGGGGTTTTGCTTGGAGGTTTGATTACCATGGCTATAACCTTTGGGTTGACCAAGTCGATTGGATCTAATGGGCTGTGATATTAATATACCCCAATCTCCAACTACATAATGTCCTTTGTTTACGTGCCCCTCTCTCTTTCTCCTAGTAATGTAAGCAGTCATGACAGTCTTTTTTTTCCCTCTCTCTCTTGAATCTGTTGCATCTTTCCTTGTATTAGAACTTCAATTACCATTTTCTTCTTGGTTCCTGATCTGATCATTGACTTAAATATGGAAACTTTGAGGTTGTGCAGAATATTGGTCAAAAAGCAACTCCATTTATATATGTGATCATAGTCTTGATCTTCCCTTGACATTCCATCCATCACTAATTAGCTTCCAAGAGATTCTAGCTAGCGTGGTTGCATGCAGCCTCTTAACTACTACTTTTATGTTTTGCATGCTCTATATGTGTAAATCATGCATCATGTTATAAAGCAATGACCCATGCAGTTTCAAATGCATTTAGATCTCCCCCAGCACACAGCTAGCATATTTATATATATGTTAGATAGATAGATATATGGGTCCCTTTAATCCATGGTATGCTGCATGCAGGACCAGCTAGCTAGCTGCAATTTATAACTTGTCTTTTGAATATTGCAGGCCAGCTTGCTTTTTCTTTCATTATAATTAAGTTTTTCCACCTTTATGTTACTGCATATATGTATTTGTCGAGTGAAAGTGCAATGAACTTTTGTAATGAGAACTGATTTCTTTTCACTGTCAAGCATTTTGAGAAAATTTAGATTCTAAGGGGCCTGAGATAAAGATGAAAAGTGAGATGATTCCCTTGGGATTGGTTATAAAGCTTTCTTAGGCTACATAATACAGCTTTGACTATAGATATTTATGCTCTCTTGAGCCTCCAGGTGTTCAATCCCTGTGCCATGCATGAGTTGGAATTAAATTATAATTTGCATGCTATCTGCTCTTTTGTTTTCCAGGAAAAAAATAAATAAATAACGAGTATGGTATTTGCAACTTTTTCCCCCCAAGTAGTAAGGTATAATTTGCATTTCTTTTTTTTTTGAAATAGGTAAAAACAATAATTCAACTAATGTAGTAGGCAAAGCCCATGTACACAGGTCGCCTTCAAAAGAAACACCTAAGAACATTCAACTACTAATACAGCGAAAACAATTTGATTCATCCAGAGTTCATCAAACCAGAACCGAATTCTTGAGCCATCACCTACCCCAAAATAAACTTTTTTCACAAAATCATCCCAACCTTTTCTAATGAATTTTCATAATCTTACCCCATAAGTCCCCCTACCCTCCTTAGTAAACCAACCCCCGCCCAACCCCCCACCCCCCCCCCCCCCCCCCCCCCCCAAGACTCAAAAATTAGACCATAAATTTTAGGTCTCCAATCCACCATCTCAGTTAAGAGGAAACTATAAAACTGTACAGCATGATCATGAATCTTATCTGGAGAAAACAGATTTATAAGATATTTGACCGGAAAAAAAAAAAAAAAAAGAGAGATTTGTAATATATTTGAGACCATATTGATACTAATTTTTTAATTCAGACTTTCAGGCATATAGTAGTTATAAGGTTCTTGACATTAGTTAATTCTAACTAATTTGATGAGAGGATCTAGAGGAATACTCAATTGTGGGAAGCTTGATGATGATTTCATCGAAACACTAAACTAAATTGATTCCATTACCAATTCTCACTTTTAGCCTACTGTAGACTTAACTTTCATAGTTTTGTACCACAAATGACCAATTCTTGCTAACTTTGCCAATCAACCAGAGTATAACCTCCATTGCCCCTTATTTATATTTAGATATTATATGTGCAATATTAGTTATAATATGTTTTCCCCAACCCTCCATTTTTATTCCATTTTATAGGTGGATGTATCGAAAGCTTATTCATAACAAAAAATTACGTTAAAAAATCTGTCAATTTATTAAGGAATGTTGTGAATGGTTTAGCACATAGATCTTAAATGTTATGATTTTACTGCTTTCAAGTATGTGCTGCATGTGTAAAGTTCATAGATATTGGGGAATGTCTTGCCTATCTCAGTGTCCACAAGTAATTGGCAACCAATTTCATGTATATTGCTACATGGGGAGGTGGCACATTCTAAATGTAGAAGGTGGTTTAGAGAATGCAACCCTATAGAATCAGGGTTTATAGGCACCCACAAATGGCACTTTCTTCGACATGAACTTAATAAAACCATCCCTACCCTACATCCATTATGTTGTGCGCCTTTGAACTCCCTTTCAGGCAATACACTAATACCCTTAATTCCTCTAAAAGTTTAAGATATGCCTATTTCTCTAACTAGTTAAACCAATGTTTGTGTCTGATCCTTACTAAGTCAGTCTGTTTATATGTGCCTTTGCCCCTTACTAACTCAGTACTGTTGTGGTAAAAGGCAGATTCATCCTCAATACTTTTGGGGTTTAAATGGACAAGGATTGGATGCGCGTGCCAAATAGGTTTACGTCACGGGAGTATGCTGAAGGGATTAAGCAACTCCTCACAATGGCGAAAGCCCATGCACCTGGAAGCACTACCTTTAGGTGTCCATGTAAAAGATGTTGTAATAACATTTTCTTATCAATAGCTCAAGTCGAAGATCATCTTTTCACGATAGGTATTCTCCCAAGTTATACACATTGGATATTTCATGGGGAGAGTGAAAGTTGGAGTGCTAATTCGTCAGACAGTGATCAGAATACATATAATGACAGTCATAATTATGTTGATGATATGGATGAGATGATAGAGGACATTCGCGCCGGTGCATTCATGGACCATGATTCCATGGAATAGGGTACTACTTCACAACCTACCATGAGTGAGCGGCAATCGAAAAATTTTGAACAATTGTTAGATGATGTCAGATGTCCACTTTATCCTGGTTGCGAAAAATTCTCTAAGCTTTCATTTATAGTTAAGCTACTCCATATCAAAACTATTGGTGGGTGGACTATCAAGTCATTTAACATGGTTTTACAATTGTTAAAATCAGCTTTCCCAGACATTCAGTTGCCAAACTCATACCATGAGGCTCGACGCTTAGAGCATGGGTTGGGTTTTAGTTATGTGAAGATAGACGCTTGCCCAAATGATTGCATGCTATTTTGGAAAGATGATGCTGATAAAGAAAGTTGTTCTAAATGCAACGAGTCAAGGTGGGTGTCCAGTAGAAGAAAAAAGGGGAGGATTCCCCAAAAGGTATTGCGATACTTCCCTCTGAAACCTCGGTTACAAAGACTGTTTATGTCAAAGAATATTGCAAAAGAAATGAGATGGCATAAAGAAGAACGACTTGATGACCACAGTACTTTAAGGCATCCTGCTGATTCTAAGATGTGGAGACAATTTGATAAAGACTACACCTGGTTTGCAGAAGATGCTCGGAATGTGAGATTGGGGCTAGCCAGTGATGGATTCAATCCATTCAACAATATGAGTAAACCTTATAGCATTTGGCCTGTGATACTCGTGCCATACAACTTGCCTCCTTGGTTGTGCATGAAAGATCCGTACTTAATACTCTCCTTACTCATACCTGGGCCCAAAGCATCGGGAAACGACATAGATGTTTATTTGCAACCTTTAGTGAATGACTTAAAAGAATTATGGGAGGACGGCATAGATACCTATGATGCATCAAAGCGTGAAAATTTCCAGTTACATGCTGCACTATTATGGACAATTAATGATTTCCCCGCATATGCCAATCTTTCTGGGTGGAGCACAAAAGGAAAGATGGCTTGCCCATTATGCAGGGAAGACACAGATTCAAAGTGGTTGAAACATGGGAGGAAACATTGTTATATGGGTCATCGTCGCTTCTTGCCATCCACGCATGCTTGGAGAAAGAAAAAGGCTGCATTCAATGGATGTGAGGATCATCGCTTGCCACCTCCAGATCTAGTAGGATATGATGTACTCCATCAACTAGAGCAGATTGGTAACACCGAATTTGGTAAAGGGTCTCGAAAGAGAAAACGCACACCATCTGAATTGAACTGGACAAAACAAAGTATATTCTTCCATTTACCTTATTGGTCCATGTTACCATTAAGACATAATCTCGATGTCATGCACATTGAAAAAAATATTTGCGACAATGTCTTAGGAACAGTGATGGATATTGAAGGAAAAACCAAAGATACAGCTAATGCACGTAGGGATTTGATGGAGCTTGGGTTAAGGAAGGAATTACATTTACAACCTTCGGCGAATGGGTACTCCATGATGCTTGGCTCCTACACATTGGATATCGATCAGAGGAGACGTTTCTGTGAATGGCTTGCATCTGTTAAATTTCCCAATGGTTTTGCCTCGAACATCTCTAGATGTGTTTCAGTTGCTGATGGAAAGATATCAGGAATGAAAAGTCATGACTGTCATGTGTTCATGCAAAGATTACTTCCGGTTGCAATTGGGGGGTTTTTACGATCTGATATTCGTCTTGCATTGACCGAGTTCAGTTCGTTTTTCAAGGCCTTGTGTGCCCGAACGTTAACACTAGACATATTGAAGCGACTACAAAATGACATTGCGATTATCCTCTGCAAGCTTGAGATGATTTTCCCACCTGCTTTCTTCGATATCATGGTACACCTCGCCATTCACTTACCCCGCGAGGCTTACCTTGCAGGGCCTGTTCAATATAGGTGGATGTATCCTTTTGAGAGATATTTGGGAAAATTCAAGCGTTATGTAAGGAATAAGGCTCGCCCAGAAGGTTCAATTGCTCAAGCATATGTCCATGTTGAATGCTTATCCTTTTGCTCCCTGTACATCCATGATGTTGGGACCATACATAATCGGGAGGAAAGAAACAGAGATATAGATAAGGGTATAGAATCTGAACATTTCTCTATTTTCTCACAAAAGATACGTCCTTTGGGCTCACCTACCTCCAATCGATTAGATAAACCACTATTTGCAAAGGCAAGGTGGTACGTGCTTAATAATTGTGCTGAGATTAGTCAATACCTAGAGTAAGTATTTTGGTTATTTCCATTACTTGTACATTGCTTTCTAGTTTGTTCTTTACAAAGACCTGTCTAAGTTTCAATATCTGCATATGTTTCGGCAGTGAACACCTGACGAAGTTGAAAGAAATTTCATCCGAGAATATCGATCGTAGACATCAAGTTGAATTTCCAAGTTGGTTTCGTACACGGGTACGTTATCTCTAAAATGAACTCACATTTAATCTTGTCAATTTATGCAGAATTCTAGAGTATGGCTAATTATCTTGTTTCACATCGCCATGTTTAGATTCAAGAAATACGTTCAACAAGTCCTGATGACGTGGCAGATGACATTTATGCACTCGCTTGTGGACCAGATCCATGGGTCTCTTCATATTCTGCTTGCATAATGAATGGCATCAGATTCCACACAATAAAGCATGGAGAATTTCGTGCAACCCAGAATAGTGGGGTTGTTGTTCAAGGGGAACACCGATCACAGCCTGTTGATTTTTATGGTGTATTGATTGACATATTGCAATTACGTTATATGGGTTGGCGTCATGTATATTTGTTTAGATGTGATTGGTTTGATATCGGTGATAGGAGGAGAGGAATACGTGTTGGGGACCACCTAACTAGTGTTAACACTGCTCGCAAATGGTATAAGGATGAACCATTCGCCCTTGCTTGTCAAGCTTCCCAAGTGTTTTACCTTAAAGACACTAACCTGGGTGGTAATTGGTCCGTCGTGCAAAAGATTACAAGTAGAAACGTGTATGATGTTCCAACTATGCCCGTGGCCAACGATGATGTCGATGATGCCGAAAATCTGAATGTTCCTGCTTTCCAAGAGAATGACCCCTCATATGTAGAAGTTGTACCCGAATGTGATGATGATGATACTGGGCAGGGGTTGCATAGAACTGACGTGGAACCAACCCATATTGCTGAAGAAAGAACATTGCAACATGCAATACCCTCACAAGCTGATGATGAAGAATTCATTGATGATGAAGAGGATGAAAATGATGATAATCATACTCATAGCAGTGAAGACATTCTCTCGGACAGCCAGTCTTCGTCTGACGATGGTATGATTCTATGCTAGGGTGTTACTTATTATTACAAGATTAAATGTGGGTTCATACGTGTATAGTATAACCTGCTCAATATAGTTATTTAAAAATAGGTTTTCATTATTAATGTGCGCCCAAATATGAAATATCTAACTCCAATAAACGACTATGTTTTATGCAGAATTTGATGAATAACTGACAACTTGGTGGGCATTGTTATGATGGCTACCGGGGAGGACTGGTATATCTCATGCAACTTTTGATAATCTCTGATTAATGAGGAGTTGTAATAATTAATTAATATAAGCATCTTACTACTAATTTTGTACACAAAATTTACAACTGATATAGTTTTATGGACTTATTATTCATTTACATTTGCTCAACCCCATGGTTTGCACTTATCAAACGCACAAGTATGTATGAGATAAGTAGAATCTAATTCCGTATCATTAGTGCTACTCATTTACAAGTATTGGTGCTGTGATTATAAATTTCTAACCATTTAATTTTGTTCTATACTTCTTTTAGTGTTTTTCCATGTATTCCAGTATTGATGTTACATATTATTAACAGGTTGTTTCGATCAATGCTTGGCATCATGCATCCCTACTTACATCCAAGAAAACCCCAGCAGCTAACTCAATTGGTAGTGAAGGTGCTGCTTGGTAGGGGTTGGATTTACCGATTGTGAAAGAAGACGACGTGCAAGTACTGCAGAACCTTTCGGTGGTTTTTGGTGTTTGGCTTGCAATTGTTTATTTTTCTTTGTATTTTCGCAAGCATCAATTTTGTGAGCTGCTATTTTGGCCATAGTTGTAATGTTTATGTGAAAATGAATGCGACTTAACTCTATGTTGGATTATTAATGTTGTATTGGACATATATATAGAACAGTTGTAATGATTTGTTGTGAAAGTGAAGATGGCTTACCTCTATGTTGGATGATTAATGTTGTACTACTGGACATATCTCTGAGAATATTTGTAATGATATTTTGTGAAAGTGAATATGGCTTAGCTATAGAATGGATGATTAATGTTATACCGGACATATATATAGAGAAGTTGAGATGATTTTTTGTGTAAGCTTTAGAAACAAGTGATGTTTTTGGTATTGTACAATAGCCATTATTGAAATAGGTTTTGAATGATGAAGGAGAAGATAGTGCCAATTTTATACCACAGATTATTCAACAGGTCAACTCATCAAGCTCATGGTCAATATTCAACTCTGCTCAATTGTGTAGTAGGAAAAGGTCCAAATACAGGGGCATTGTTTATAAAGGTACTTAATTAATGAATATATGAGGGCTTTTTACTTAGTGTGAGAGAATGTTTTTTTTGTGAATGAATTTTTGTAATTTCTTTTTCACTTTATCGAGTGTGCAGGGTGTGTGATTTATGAAGGCTAATATGTAGCATGACGGTATATATAAGATATTCGAACCTTATTAAGTGAGGAATAAATATTCACTCATTTAATTTATTTGAAATGAATAATTGATTTTAGTAGAAATCAAGTAACATTTTTGGATAAAATATATATTATCTTAATATATTATAAATGTTGATCATTATCATCAACCCTCACAAGTTCGAATTTATATAGTCGTAAGTACTTTCTTTACTTCCGTGCACTTTATTACATTACATAGAGAAGTGATTATATTTATACAGCGTACGCTTCCAATAATAAAATTACGACTTTCTTTACAAGTGTACACTTTATTACCTTACATAGAGAAGTGAGTATATTTATACAGCGTACGCTTCCAATAATAAAATTTATATAGTCGTAAGTACCTTATTTACTTCCGTACACTTTATTACCTTACATAGAGAAGTGAGTATATTTATACAGCGTACGCTTCCAATAATAAAATTAATATATAGTCGTAAGTACCTTATTTACTTCCGTACACTTTATTACCTTACATAGAGAAGTGAGTATATTTATACAGCGTACGCTTCAATATTATTGGACAAATATATATAAGGCCCTCATTATCCAACTTTTAATACTTATGTATATAATAACTTCATTAGCATTACGCACTTATCTAATATTATATATATAAATAAATATATTTATATTACTTGAAAAGGAAAGTTGATCACACATATAGACATGTATAATATAATACTTGATCATGGAAGTTCTTGAACACACATACATGATGTAATAGAATATATAATATATATATAGTCCAACCTTGGTACATACTTACCTATATAACACATTAAATAGCATTACTTATATATATATAAATAATATAATATATAATATATTATATATAAGTATTGATCATAGAAGTTGATCACGTACACTTACGTGCAGTATGTATATATAATACATTAAAGTCACGATCTTACATATAAATCTGAAAGTTGTGTTGTATATATATACTATGTTCGCAAATAAAACTGATACATCTTCCAATGATAAATACCCACTGATCTGATTCATGAGAATATATAAAGGTCAGGGTGTACAGTCAAAGCTTATACACAATAGCTGTTATATAAGATATTGTGAAAAAGAAGAACAATGTAAGATATTCGAGGCTAGCTGCTGCTACATAAACAGGTAATCATGATGTTGCTGACGTAAGTACTTGCAGATGGGAATGCAATATCTGTGAATGACAGAACAAATCTCCAAAATCCTACCATCCCTTGCAACTGGCGTAAGTTTTGGGAGACACAAGCTACACTTACGCGGGAGATGAAAATAATATAGCGCCAAACCATCTTTTGGCATTACCAATGCATAAGATTTCAGTCAACTACTCTTGGTGGCTATCTCGAAACACATTGCAAGCTGAAGCACTCGGAACCAATTCAGTCCTGAAGTTAAAAGAATTGGTTGTGCATATTTCTACTTTCCAGTTGAAAGAAACTCTGTGTTGGAGATTGGAAAGCTGTGGTCGAAGTGAAGCTTCCTTCTGCAATAGATAAACAGCATAGTACGCCCATCTTCTTACATAGTACTGCACATTCTGCTCATTAACACTTCAGTAGGCAGTAATGCTAATCTGAATTACTTTAGCTTGCTAAGGAAATGGTTCAATCGAAGAGAGGGAGAGGTGGAGGAAGAGTGGGACCAGGGAAACGAGTGTTGCCTCCCATCGGACAACACCTGCAACCAGTAGCACCGACAAGTTGGAGTCTGAGAGATGAAAGGGAGGTGGAAGCTGATGACTCCACTCAGATTCCAGAGAACTGTAATCCAGCAGGTAAGGTGAATGAAGAATCTGAGGGTAAGTGTTTGTTCCTTATTGCAACTTTAAAGTAATATATATAATAATGTTTTGCATATTAGAAGTCTGAATATTTCTATGGTTGGTATATATATATATAGTACAAAGGAGTAACAACCTTAGTAGGGATCTGAGAGATGAAAGGCAGGTGGAAGCTGATGACTTCACTCAACATCCAGAGAGCTGTAATCCAGCAGGTCAGCTGAATGAAGAATCTGAGGGTAAGAATGACAGTTATTTCAACTTAGCCAGTAATATATATATACAAATCTTATAGCAACTTAAAAGTCTGAACATTTCTATGCATGGGTGGTATATATATATATAGCACCAAGAAGTAACAAACGTGGCAGGGGTGTAGCTAGAGGGACAGAATTTGAGAGTTTGCGAAAGTATGGCAAGATACCATTGGAGATAAAAGATGGTAAGATAGGCCCATCATGCAACAACAGGACAGTCTATACAACGAGAGTGACGTGGATTGTGAAGCACTATGCAGAAATGAGGCATGTAAGTTGGAGTAACGTCGACGTTAAGGAGAAGGATGAACTTATTGATCGAGTTCGAGTAAGGTTTTCTTTGGTTGAATGAATAACTGTAGAAATATTGTGCTTTTTACCTTCAATGTCTAAATGTAGAAGCTGGTTTTTATGGATATTGAATTAATAGAAGATATATAGAAGCTGTTGGTAGACCATGTTAAATTAAATTCAAGCTAGTTTTTATGGATATTGAATGATTAAATGTAGAAGCTGCTAGACTTTGGTTGAATGATTAAATGTAGAAGCTGGTTTTTTTACCCTGAATGTCTAAATGTAGAAGGTGGTTTTATTTTTGTTTTTATCTTGAAGCTGCACATACTATAATTCCATCTAGATGTATTAACACCAATAATATCACCAATCAAATATAATGGTGAAGGACATGGACATGTGTTTTTAACAAAACCAGAGTAAGCATGGTCAGAAATATTGTAACCAGGTTTTTTAACACAATGGCATTTGTAGGCTGATTTTGTGTTGGATTGGACCAAGAAAAATCATCGTCGGACAGTCACAACTCAGTTATCCCGTGCATACAACTCGTTTCATTACATGTTGCATCGGAAATACAAGCAATATGCAACACATGAGGAGGCAGTAGTTAATGGAGGTGAGATGGTAGAGAGGCCAGTTTGGGAGTGGTTATGCAATCGGTGGGCTAGTGATGAATTCAAGGTACGTATGTCTAATATCATATTGAAGGAATGCGATAATGTGCCTCAGCAAAAGCTGTTTACTCTGAAGACTCTCACCAGTTTAGATAAGATGTACAGCTTGTGACTCAATTCAGAACGAATAAAAGACTGGGTTTCTATATAGCTAAAACAAATCAACACTAAGGTCTTTTGGCATTAAAAGCTGGTTTTGATGCCTTTTCAGTTGCTCTCTTGTGTTTTATTGCAGAAAATGTCCACTCAAAACAAAGAGAATAGGGGTAAACAAATGGTCAACCACACAAGTGGAAGGACGTCGTTTGTTGTACTAATGGAAAGAAGGGTATAAGCTTATTTTAACTCCTAATTGTCAATTTGCATTTTATTTGAAATGGGAACTTATATAATTTGATTGGTTTGCCTATCTTCGAATATTTAGAAGGACAAGAATCTAATTGATTTCTACAAGGATGCGCATTGGTCAACTAAAAAGGGCAGATTCGTCACGCCAACCACAGAACAGAATTATGTAAGCACTCACAAACTGTTTTTTCAGTTGCCAAGTGTTGCCAGTAATTTGAAATTATTAATTGTTCAGTCTATGGTATTCAACAATATTGTGTTTGCTACTCTTAAGTATATGTTTTTGATTTTCAGTTTTAAATATTAGTTAAGAAAGCATCAACCTTATATGCCCAACAAATAACAGATTATAGTAAGAAACCTAGCAGCTTTTTATGATCAATTAGTTAGGTGATAAATAGAATATTGAATGGGAGCTTTAAGCTGACTACGCATATAAAACTGATTGATGGTTGGGTTCTGAAAAATGCCACAGAATAATATGGTTGAATTGATGAATGCCAAAGAACCAGAGGATCGCACTGATGAAGCAGCAGCAGCCATTTTTAGGCAGGTTCTGGGACATAGGTCTGGCTATTCTAGAGGGTTGGGCCACTCTGTTATGCCCGAAAGTACAGTGCCTGGAGTGAGCAATGAGGAGTATGAACGCCTTGCTGAGGAAAATCAACAGAATTTGAAAAATGCAGAGTATTACCAAAATCGGATGCTATCAATGGAAGGTGGTTTCGCTGCTATGGAGGACCGTATGCGGGAGTATGAGCAACGTGTCAACAGCAGGATGTCAGAACTACAGACAGAATTAGAGTCTCAGAGAGAGACTCAATCCACAGATCCTTAGCCACCACATATGTCAGCATTACTCATTTTGTATTTTGACCTACACTTTTGCAACACTTTTGATGAAGGTGTCATGGGGAGATCAGTAGAAAAAATACATTTGTTCAGCACAGATAGGGAAATTTCCAAGTTGATGGAGAGGGTAAAGAAAACCTCGAGGTAATTTGCTAATATCTTATTAATGTTATAAGTTCTATATATGATGTCCAGAGAATGACTTGTATTTTCTTTTTCAGAACCAGCTAGTTTATGATCAAAATACAAGTAGAGTGTGGGATTCATTAAAGAATGTGTATAATGCTAGTGTTAATGATATGCTCTGTAAGCTGTGTGAGGGTAGGCATGATCTGGTTGCACCATAAATAATTGACATTGCACATTAACAGTTATAGTTAGACAATTTTTAGCCTCACATTCCTTATGATCTTGGGGAGGTTAAATTTCTGATCATAAATCACATCAAAGTAAGCTTAGTTTGCTAAGAATAAAACTGAGAATCCTGCTCATGTTAATGATGTTCAAATTGTTTGATTAATAGGAGATGTTTTTAATTATTGAGGCATGTTAATAGCAACATTAGTGGGATTTTCAGATGAGGCATGTTAACAGCAACATTAAATGACTTATATCAGTAATCTCAATGTTGGATGATAGGGACAACTTGTTAATGGACAAGAAGAAGTATGATTGCTTGAATATAAAGAGCACTACATCATTAAAAGAGTTTATGGTTATACATGAAAAACCATGCTAGGCGAGACTGAAAGAAGAAGGCTATTGCAAGTTATAGAATCTGACACTAGAATGGAATCTGTGAATCTAATATGCAGAAATATACACGCATGGAATCTGTGAACTTAATCTAAATATATATAGTGAAGACAGAATGATTATACATATATTCAGTAGATAATCTACACTGATTGATTGACTTAATATATATATTTTGGGAATACATTGTTATATTTTTTGCATGCTATTCAATTTCATGTGTGGTGGGTAAAATGGCCAAAGCTTGCTACTTACAAGTTTTTGAACTCACAAGTTTTTCCTCATCTAAACTGACAATTCTATTGGGCGCTATTCGTGAGTGTTTCTTTAGATGGTTTCTTCGAAGTAGCAAGCTTTTTTCTCATCAGCTTCAATGTTCCAGTTAGTAAATATATCATATAATATAACATTTTGGCTCATCTATGTTATACTATTATGGACAAATAATTGTTGCATGTCATATATACACATACAGGTTTGTTCATGGACCTTATATATACATACAGTACAGCACAAAGAGCATCTTACCTTGTGTGGAATTTCAGAAATAATATGGATATAGAAAACAGAAAAACTTACTGCTGATGTTGTTTATTGCTACAGGTCAAATCACCTGTAGTGCTGATTTTGTTGTGCTGTAGCCAAGACCCCAACAACTACCGGAACCAAAGGATTCCTCTCATGTACGTGGAGTATCATGTACATGCATGTAGAAATTTTGACATATATATGAGTAATGCTGGCATGTATGGATAGCAATACTAGGCATAGGACTAGTGGGAGTGCTAAATTAGCAAGTAATTGATGTGTTGAACTCATGAGTTCAACATATCAATTACTATATATATATATAGTAGAAGCTGCTGACTTTATATATATGTAGTACTAGTGCTAGCTCATGTGTCAAATCTTCATGATGATCAATGCAATCAGGTTATTTTGTATCATTGGCAGAATTGTGATATATATATATATATATATATTTGCAAAATTCTGTAGATATAATAGGGATTAATGATGACATATCTTTATATGCATATGCAGAAAACATTAATTACATATATAGACCAAATTCAAAATGCAAGGCCGGATTATGTGAAAACCCTTTATATATATATATATATATATCATGCATGTATGTATAAACCCAATGCAAATCTAGAAGTGGCAGATTAATTTCTACCAGTTAGGCAAGGGATATTAATTAACTTCACAAACAACATGTTTTAATTTTATGGTGGCCTGCAAATTGCAATGTAATGAGTCAAATATTAGGCCTCTGCTACTAAAAAATCAATTGGGGAACTAAATGGATCAATTCTGCGTGCAGTACTACGTACGTACCCCCACCCACTCCCCCCCCCCCCCCCCCCCTCCCTGTAATCCTGATATGGGCGTGTATGGTATGGCATTAATTATGGCCGAACCCCACTGTAAATGATATGGAATTAACAAATTATGCGCCTATTACATTCGATGGAATACCCTACCACTTATGTACTGTGATAATCACCGTCACAACCCAATTAATTAACGCAACCCCTACGGCGCTGCAAAACCCAACAATTCTGAAGAAAGGGTAATTATGTTCGGCGATGATAATCACCATAAATACCTGATATTGTGGTGCCCTGCAAGGTCATCGGCGATTGGATGCTCGCCGTAAATAACCCACCCCCCCCGGCGCAATTCTCTGGGCGTGTATGGAATCGCAGCTACGTTTCCCGGCATCTCTCCGCTCCCCGTTAAAACCATCTTCTGCGACGAACCAAATCCCGCTGGAACACCACGGATCTTGCTGCGAGAAAAGTCGATTGGGAGCATCAATTTTCGCGGCAGCATGTGCATTGCTGTCTCGGGCGTCAAAATCGCCGAGAACAGCACCTCTCTTTTCGGCGGTGATTTGCTGCGAAAATTTTCCCTATATGTCAGCGTCAAATAGCGGCAGTTCATCTGCGCTCAACAAAACGCAGCGTTTGAGATGTTGCGACGAGTTAGACACCTATAACGGGGACTTCTGACCGCCGCAAAAAGGTTATATTCTTGTAGTGATTGGAGGTCCTTTATGAAGTGAAACTGAGCAAGAAACACCAAACAACGTGAAGAGTTTTCAGTAAGTCTTATGACTGAAATGCGATTAAATGAGAAATATGAGACATACATGACATTGTTTAGAGCTAGAGAATCTGATAGTTTTACAGTACCAACATGTGTAACAGGAACACATATAATTTGGTAGCTTTATTGATGTATTAACAAGAGAGATAATTGAAGTTAGGTGTGAAAGAGAATGGATCATGTGGTCATCAATTATCCAGGAAGTATTCTTATTGGGAACATGATTAGAATAAAAAAATAGATGGAACTGCCATACCCGACAAGCTAAAACAAGATGAATTGAAGGGACCCATAATTGCTGTGGGTTAGGATGATTGGAATGGTATCTAAAGTTGTGGTTACTTCATCAAGGCTAGTAGAAGATAAAGAAACTTGATTTATAGATGATGTCTTGATTATTGGATTTTGCTGAAATCCAAGTGGGTAACCATATAACTTGTAGCACCTTTCAACGATATGTCCAATGAGACTCAGTGAGACCATAGCGAGTACAAATAGGTTTAGAACATTGCTTAGGATGATTCTCATGGTTTGATAAAGAAGAAATTACATTTATAATGAGCAAAGCAGTAGTTCAATCTCGCTAAAACATCTACGACCTTTTGATGCTTTGCTTCTTGCAAGACCAAAGAAAGCACTTTGCCAATGGATGGCATTGGATCCATCGGTAATATCTACCCTCAAATATGGGTAAAATAATTGTTTAACCTGATTAGAAATTGAACAACATACTCCTTTTTATGCTGATCAATCAAAGTCTTTAAACCCCCACAAGAGCATCTTGGATTGCTAGAACAGTTAGGAATCGATTTCACATTAGAAAATTTGTCCCCTACAACCTTTAATTTAGTGTAAAAGGAACTTACATAGAACTGGTCTTGAGTTGGAAAAGGCTAGGACCATTGCCTTGCATGAATTGAGTATTCGAATTTCTCCAAACCTCTTCATCAATTGGAGTACTGGTCACACTAGCATCAATCTCTTTCATAAGAGAATTAAGAATCTATGAAAGAACCATATTATTACATCAAAATTAGAGAATGTACAAAGGATCAAATTGTCTCGAAGGTCAAATAAACATTCCATGAACAAAACCTATCTTATTCTTAGCATTAAGGGTTGCCAACATTAACGTGCTCTATGTGTAATAATTCTTACCATTTAATGGCTAAGAAACTAGAATGGATCTAGGACTTTCTCCATGAAGAAGAAGATTGAACAATTTTTTTTTTTTTTAAATAATAATTAGACGTGGAAGCTATGCAATAGTTTATTGCTCTAATTCCATATCAAAGATTAAGCTGAAAATAGAGGACTGATGATCTTTATGCAGATTTTTGTGTATCAAGGTCAAGAGTACCAAGAATAGTAGAAAGTATCAAAGAACTTGAATAAAGGAAAAGAAAACTTAATTGTGATCTCATTAAGTTAAATTGGAAAAGTACAGAACAATGCATTCGGGTCTTTCTTATATCACAGATCAATACAAGAAGTATATAACTAAATATAACACATGGTGAACTCCATTTACATAACTATGCCAGCTAGGATAATACATCAAGCACCCCAAGTCACACTTTGAAGCTCTCTCTATCTCTCGAAACCACATCAAACACACCCTGAACGTAGACACCACACCGAATGCAAACCACCTTGTACAGTCATTAAGGAAGCCCAAAAACCGTTGCTAACCTTTTCCACCACTCTCACACCACTATGGTAGCAAGGTGTACCAAGTTATGATATGATGAAAGTGAGTTAATTTTCAATGTCATGTTAAAATATGTTTTACATTCATCATGATATGTTTTCATTTATAATTACAATAAACTATGTCATTATATGTTCTACATGCATCATGGTAAAAAACATAAAAGACAAGTTATAAAAGAAGCTATAATAATTATGACCATAAAAGATGCATGATACCAATATAGTTTTTGGTGGATGTGCAAGTCACGAACTTAAGCGTAGTCTAATATAATATGTTAGGATAAGTTAAGCGGTTCCCCTTGTGGCCACATGCAGGGATTGGTGCACAACCCTGCACGTAGAGATTAAGGTGTGCTAGCCATTGAAGAATGAGAGAGATGAGTTTAATGAATTGTGCATAATACATGCTACATGTTTATGTTAGTTAAGTATTAAGTACACACGCCTTTCAAGAAAACTCTGTTTATTATATTTAGTGTATGATATATTACTTAATGAGTATTTGACTCCTTTTTTTTCTATGTTTATATTTTTGAATCACCTCGGGTGAAGATCTTTATGAAGATAGAGCTGTAGGATAGAACTTGGTCCAAAGAGGCGAGGCAAAAGCCTAAATCATGAGGATTTGATTGTTATAAAGATAATATGGCCGACAAATTCAGTTCAACATCTACAAATTTTAAGGAATTGATTGTTAAGATCAAGGACAAAGCAGAAATTGTGTATTATATATTATTACTTCTTTAATTTTTGTTGGCAAAATTTGCTTTCATAAATGAAAATTGGGAGGCCAGCCGAGACTGATTGATCGGCGGGATCGACCGACCGCCATCTATCACGACCGGTCTGGAACAATTATTAAAAACTTGTCGGTTTCGAGGACTGGCTGAGGCGAAAATGAACAAATATGCCTACTTTAGAGTATTGGTATTGGCTTCATCAAAGCCATCTTCAAATTTTGATGAAAAGTACAAGTTTTTCATAATTCTAAAATCTTCCTATCCATAATTTCACATTAGATTAGCCATTAGATTCATCAAAATAATAATATAATATTATATTTTTAATAATAATTTTTTTTTCATATTTTTTAATTAAACCTACTATATGTACATTAATAATTTAATTTGAAAATATCGAAACGGCATCGTTGCAAGTTTGAAAATATCGTCCACTTTTTGCCTTGAGCTTTTTTGTTTTGTTTCATCTCCTCCACACAGCTTTCAGCCTTTCAACGGCCAAGTCGCTTGCCTTCGGCCTTGGATTTGGCTCCATCCACTCTCCTCTGGCCTTCCCCTCCAATACATCGTCTACGATGCTACTGTCTGCAACTACTCCTCGACCACCTCTCTCCAACTCCAACTCTTCCCCTTCCAATCATAGAAGACTCCTCCCCTTCTTCCTCTTCACCCAAGCTTCTTCTTCCCTCACTAATCCTAACCCCCACACGCTCCGCCACGTCTCTAACCACGATGAACCCGAGGGACCCATGGTCTCCTCCTCCGCCGCTTTCGCCTCCACCATTCGTAGAGCTTCCACCTCCCCCGTTGAGTTCTTGCAGAGGACTGAAAAGGACCACAAGAGTCGCCTGGTTCTCCCGATCCCTGATTTTCAGTGACTCTGTATCGAACAGTTAGACCTCTTTCGTCGAATTCTTGATCCCGACGCTCAGCTCTCGGTCTGTCTGTCCGTGCTTTCATTTTCCTTAACCCTCCTGTTTGGCTGCCTGGAAAGTTTGAAGTTTTGCTAAAATGTGGTGGGGTTCTTGGTTGCCGAGCTTCCGATGTTGGAGCCAGGAGCGTGTGAGGATGGGTTGAGTGATGCGTATGATTTGATTCACTACTTCCCTTCTCCGGAGGAAGCATATTCTTTGCCTCCAGGGTCGGGTATCAAATCCTTGGAAATTAAAAGTGTCAAGGATGAGCTAATGAGAATGTACAGGTTTAGTGCCGAGCAGAGAGCAAATGCTATCAACATCGGGGAGGAAATGGGGAGAGAAAACGCGGGGAGGAAATGGGGAGAGAGGGAAAAGAAAATTGACCGGTAGATAAAATAAATAGAATAAAATAATATGAAGATAAGTGCACAGTAACACTTCAAATATGAAAGACCGGGTACATTTACTGTAGGTCAAAGTTACCCATTTCTGGGTTTGACTAATCCAATGTAGCCCTTTTTTCACATATTTATCTATTTTTACATTTGGCTTGACTTTTGATAAAGCCAATGCTAATGCTCTTAAGGGACAAAAGAAGCAGCACCTTGTGTGGACTTCCAGAAAAGTGAATTTACGGCCAGTGGCTGAAGGTGCGTGCTTAACCTTTTGTTGGTGCTTAATTTGGTGGGTGCATTGTTTGGTTGGCCGTATTCCGTATCACTCCTTTTTGCAGTACTACTTCCCAATGGTCAAATCTGTTTTTTTAGCTTTTAGCTTCGTGTGGTCTTCCTTCTTCACCCACCATGCACCGACAGCAACACAATCATCACGTAGTACTTACTACGTACGCACATTATTATTGATCTTTTCTCTCAAACTCTTCCACCCCTTCAATAACTTTCATCTTTTTCAATTACGCATGCATATGGTTTAGAACATGTGATGCATGCATGCTTGCATATTCTTAATTAATTACTGTTTTAATCCAAATAAGGCTTATCAAATTAATTGGGTTAAGTAGTTTGTTTGGGTATGATCCATCGATGATCTGTACTCATCTTTGAAAATTATTACTGAAGAACAAAGAAAAAAGAAGACTGACAGACAAGCTAGCCGACCATCCAGTCAGGACTCTGTATTACATGTGAAAACCGTTCTCGATCAGGCCAATCATGCATCTATATATCTCTCAGGGTTATAAAATAAATAAAACATTCACTCGATCTACTGTTTATGAGCAAAATAAACAGAATAATTCTTCAGCAGTAGTAGTGGCCAATTAATGATCAGGGCTTGGCATGTGGGGATGGAATAAACAAATTATTACGTTACCCAAGCTCGAAACAAAGGGGGGATGCACTGTCAATTAAAGGTGACATTTTCTGTAGAAATGTTTTCACGTCATCCGACGACGTGCATGCTAGCTCTCCCACACATGCATTGTTAAAATATGCATATAAATTAATTATTGCGTTTAGGAGTGCAATGAAAGGTAAGCCCTAGACTTCTGATGACCAATATTATTGTGGAAGGCCATGCATTAGGAATTAAGAAGATAATGTGCAAATTAAGAAAACCAGCTGATGAATCTGCTGCATTAATCGAGACGATATATGACAGTACTACTAGATAATATAGTAATTAGACCAAAAACAAACATATTTTATAGTCATTACATATATATATATTTATATATGTTCCTTCGATGTAACTGAATGTCATGGTCAACTCATGATTATATTCAATGCAACCCATCATAGTTTATTTATGGAACTAATCGGGGTTGATGCCGGAGATTAAATCTATTGCATGGACTACTGCATTATATTATATATTATAACTTCAATCATGAAACCCAATACAGGAAAAGAGGTAAAGAACAATGTGAAAGCAAAGGAAAGTCTGAAATTTTATATATTTATATGGATGTTTTGGGGGGTGAAACTGTGGAAGTAGAACATGTAGACCCCACATAGAGATATGAATGTCTTGGTCAGTCTTTCATGTTCCCACTACAACATGTGGGCGTCACATGCCCAGGGCAAATAAAATCAAACCCTTCTATGCTTAATTTCGTTGCAAAAAGGCCCAAGAAAGTAATGCAGGTCCACAGAAATTGGTCCTTTATGCAGTCAAACTCAGACGTACAAGAATTTAATTAGCAGAATGTTAATTAGAAACCAAACACTTACTTTTTAGTTGAGGTAAATATCTTAACCAAACACCTGTTTTAGTTAATGAAAATAGATCGTGTATAGATAGGGAGGAGAGGGCAATAAAAGAAAGAAATAAGAGAAGAAATAATTAAGAGCAGAAGTTTTTCTCCAAAAAAAAAAAAAAAAAAAAACGAGCAGGGTTAAAGGGCTTCACGTGTAAGGAGTAAGGAGGTCTGTTTGGGAGCGTGCGCCATGTGCTTGAGTACAGTCGGCAACCTTTTTCCATGATGAGATAAGAAATTAAAAAGTAGTGATTTTCCTCTCATCCAAAAGCTCATCTCACGGATCTTGCCTCTCTCTCTCTCTCTCTCTCCTGCCTATCCCATCCTTTCTCTATATATAAATCACCCTTAGCTGTTGCAGGGCCTAGACAATTCAGCCGTCGAGATTTTCTAGGCTTGCAAGATACAAGCCTCTCTTCCTTCCCAGAAACACGGTACACCCAATACAATGGCTTCTTGGAAAAAAACCATCACAACCCCATTCAAAAAAGCCTGCACTTTCTTCAACCAGCAGCCGAGGGATCAAAAGAAGCCACAACCAGGTACATAAATATGTATATATTATATGTAAATATCATCAACATCTTTCTCTAAAGCAATATTTGCATATGCAGCAGATCAGTAATAATCATCTTATATATATATATATATATATATATATATATATATATATATATATGTTTATTGAATTGTTTGATGATGGCAGAGAATGAGAATCGTGCGTCGGATTTGCATGGTGAAGTGATGGCATGCGCTTATGAAGATGTTCAAGTGATGTGGTCAATTCTGGACAAGTCCAAGTCCACACCCTGCAACATTACTTCTTGATATATTAACCCAAAGCCTCCACCCCCAAGGAAATTTAAAACCAGAAATACAAAAGCAAAAAAGTTTGCCCGCCTCAGCTGTCAGCAACTAGTTATGATATGGAATTTTAAGAATCATGGTTTCATCATTCTGGCTCTATTCATCCGGATCTGGTATGCATGTGACACTTTTGTGTATATATATGTCAGTTGGGCTGACAAACTTGTTGAAATAGTAGCAGGACGAAGGAAACCCAAGAAGAAAATGGGGTCACAGAAAGAAAGAAAGAAAATATTAGAGGGGGTGGAGGGGAAGGGTGTTCTGGCAAAATTAATGCAATGCCTTATGCCCCTATACATTTGATGCTGGTGGCAGTTTGAGACTTCCTTTTTTAGTCTTTTTTTTTTCTCAGCATGTATTTTCTTTTTATAGGGAATCCCCGTGATGCATGATTAATATCATGGTGAGATTTTTAGTAGACATTCAGATTTGCCAAGGAAAAAAGAAAAGAAATTCAAATTTTTCCTTATGACCTGCCTTCATTTAGTTATTTATTGCGTGCTGCCGCTTATTGTGGTTGCTGTCACCAAGTTGATATCATGATAGCTTTTGTATATTTCACACCTCATCTCTTATCCACGGCCTTACAAGTGGAAGACTAGAATATTCAATATTGCATCTCTGGTAATATGCTGACAGAACATGAGAAATGTTCATCTTAAATTTTGTCATTATCAATCACATAAACTAGTTTGTCAAATGTGACTTTTCATTCAAGTACATTTGATCTAAATGAGTCATATCTATTGATGTAAGGATAACAAAATCAAAGATGAAAAATAGCATTATTTCTAGAACACATACCGAGCACAGTGCATGAGCTTATGACGGACGAGTGATTGTATGTCAATGGTAGGCTTGGGCCAGCTGACTTAAGACCTTGCTAGATCTGTCCAAGCTTTAAAAGGGAGCCCCACCAAAAGGCAGTCCCGCTGATCTTTATCTGGGAACGAATGGAAAGGACTCCCCAGTACCGATACCCTTTTAAGAGATGAGTCCCATTTCCATCTCGTCTCACTTGCATAATAATATCATTCTTGCACTTATGGTGCAATATCAGAAAATAATAAGCCTCCATATAATAATATCGGAAAATAATTATACCATAAGACTTCTTACAGTGCAATATCAAAATATGCAATATGAAAGGGAGCCTTCCCTCATAGGTCTGTAAACTACGTGGATCATATTTGAGACGGTGTCTACAAAAATGTCTCACAAGGGTGAGTGTTGTCCTATACCATTAGCACAGTTTCACACCCTAAATTGCTAGGTGAGCTTAAAATGGCTTGGCACAATTTAATATTAGCAGGGAGGGTTTTGGTGTGATCTTTATTTGCAAATTATGAAGAATAATGACAATCAAACAAACAATGTATAAAAAACGGAAATAACTTGGCAACTCTACTGGAAACTTATCACTGCTTCAAAAGTTAAAATCCATGAGTTACCAGATGCAACTTACAAAAAAATTAGAAATCACGTGTCTACAGAAAGTTGAGGGAGAAACTAAACTCCAAGTGATACAACATTCAATGTGCAATCCCATGACTTACAACTTCCTAGAACTTGCAAGTCTGTAAGCAATGCAAAAGGGTTTTCATGATATTGACAAATCTTAGTCAACTCGAAGGAGCTTAAAATCTACATCTATTCCTACCATCAGGGTTGATTTACCGAAAATTCCTCTCTTCTCTAGCTTCAAGGGCATCCACCTCCTCATTAGATAGATGATCAACAATGGGTTCGTATACTTCCCACTCCTTTCTTTTCCTGATGCATTATGAAGCAATGTGTCAAACAACTATTACGTAAGTTAAGATAAAAGAATTTGATTACTGAGTCAAATCATCATATGAAGGTGGGTCCGATAGATGTAGTTGGATGACTCCAAAAATTAAACATTCACAAGTTACAAAATAAAAATATTATGAAAAGTATAATTCTTCCAAAAAATTGTGTTAGAGAGAGAGAGAGAGAGATAAGAAATTTTGTGAAAATCCAAAAACATTCACAAGTTGGATGATATGATTCTTGATGAGAGAATCGCTACTGGATAATTTACAAGAGGTGAAGGTTTCAGCTCTCGAACTCTAACACCATTCGATAGAAAGACTGCCGTTTGGAAAAGCTTTAGTCTATAAGAAGCTTAGTTGCCCCACTGGAAAGTGGTTTTATAGTTCAGAAAAAGAATGGGGAAAATGTGGTTGATAAAAAAAGTTCTAGCAGTCAATTAAATTGCAGGGAGGAGAGCCAATTCTCTCTTTTATAAGTTAGCTTCTAAACTCAGAGGGACGGTGCTAGAAAGCATGGAGAAGCAGCTGGAAAAGAGTGTATCCTTCCAATGTTATAATGAGAATTGACAACTTCAATATGAGTTCAATATCTTTGCATCGCTCTCCGTTTTCTGAAAAGAAATGAAAATACTGGGCTTTCAGTGCTGGGTGAAAGGGTAGGAAACATATGATCTTTGTATTCACATGGCCTGGAGTTCAGCTTCCAGGTTGAATCCTAGAAAAACTAGAAGACTTGATCCTACAAGCTTCCAGAATGAAAAGCTGATACCTTATGGCCATGATATGTAAATGCTGAACATATTGTAACATTCAAAGTCCAGCATAATACTAGATGGAGTATAATTTTGAAGTTTTAACAGACAAGAAATCTTTCAAACTAATAAGAAAGTGAACAGACATACCGAACAACACTAGATTTATGACCAAAAAGCTTCACCAGGTCCAGTACAGCACCACCTGCTTTACTGAAGGAGGACCAATAATATTTATATTATTTCTCAAGCAAATTCATAAGATCACAATACTCATGCTCCAGCGTCTTATTCTAAGAGAGGAAATGAGCAAATCCCAGAAACAAGAACATTATACACAAACCTGGCTGGAACATATTCAAACCCCCGTCGACCCTTCTTGCTTAGTCTGCTTTCTCTTGCTGAAGCTACGCTTTGAGTTGCAACCTACAACAGAAATAGATACGAAAAATTGAACAAAGATACCAAATTAATGGCATGTCCACCTACTGCATGAGGTGCAAATGGAGCCCAAGTGTGTGTGTGTGTGTGTGTGTGTGTGTGTGAGAGAGAGAGAGAGAGAGAGAGAGAGAGAGAGAGAGAGCTCAAACAAGCAATAGAATCTTAACCTCAAAAAGCTGCTCTCTAATAGCAAAGGCAACTGCCGGCTACAACAACAAACTTTATGTATTAAAATGTTATCAAGAGCTTGAAAAGACAGGAAAAAAATGATGTCCACAAGCCTAATATCACATGCAACTAAGTCCTGACTTCCTTCTATGTTCTTTTAGCAATATAAAACAAGGAGAGACAAAGTCTTTCCATACCACCTAGAAATTATATTCAAAGTGACGGTTAATAAACAAAGAACAGATACTTGCACGTAATGCATCATTATAATTTGGGTCTTTTTTTTAGGGAAGGGGGGAAGAATAATTTCCAGACCATGAAATTATTGAAGTAACCTTTATTTTTTTCTGAGTAAAAAGGGTAGAAGGAGGCAACCGGAGGTGGATTCCCTGGGCATGACCATAGTAGCAACCTACCAATTGGGAACCAGACAAGAGGTGCCTAGACTGCAAGAAGCCGCAGGCGATCCCTTAAGTCGGGTTCAACCCATAGCCTAGACCCCAGGCCTACTAGGGAATTCAATAGGTCCTTATGTGACTAATACCAACAGTCAAAGGTCAATCCATATTCGGGTTCAAACCCAAGACCTAGTGCATACCAAACCACTTGGGAATAATCCATAGAACATTAAGCCACCGCCCTTGGCAACCTCTACTTAGCCATACATAAAGGCGACAAATTGATTTATATAGACATGCTATAGCTGTTAAATTGACTTACTCCAACTTCAGGGTCTTCAATGCCCAGATCTCTGCAGAAGGTTCTAGCAAACTCTTCCGGATCACTCTCAAAGTTGTTCAAATCCTGAAATCCAAATATTTGAAAAGCACTAAAGCCTCAAGCCCTTAAGTGCAGACAAGTCCATAAAAGATAAAAGCAAGGAAATAAACTATCACTAGACATTGTATCATATGAAAAAACAACAAGTCTTCAACCTTACCCACAAAAATTGGTCCTTTATAAGTGTATGATTAACTCGAAGATCAAGCTGGGAACAAAGCACCGTGAATTTTATGTCAACAACCAAGTGATCGAAATGGGAAAAATAAATTAGACGACAAGTCTTTGCTAAGATAAACCTTAATAGGAACAATCTTCTCGCCAGTGTACATATCTTGTCCTTCAAATGATCGAAATTCTGCAAGCTGCGACTGATAAGCAAAGACCAACATATAATATGCATTAATGGATTGGGAAATGGATAAGCAAAAAAATATGGATAGAGAAATGTAAGTAATTATCAGAGTCTAGCATAAAAACTGAAGGGGAGTAAAGGCAGGTAAGTGATTTCATGTACTTGAATGGATGAAGCAATCTGTGTTATGAATGCTGGAGGCAGCTTCAAATCTTTCACTGTCCTTTTTGCAAATACAGCGACTTCCGAATCCGGATCTATATATAGCATTTGAAACAAATGCAAACATTTTTTATAAGTAAACAAATGCAAACATAAAACAGAATACAACGTATATGCGGGGGATATAAAATATACAAGAGTGAAGTATGGGTGAAATTGATATATTTTATTGATTGAACGTCATAAAAGAGATTTCTTTTTGTGTTGGATTTAATTCAGAGATATAGAAGCCGAAGCCGAAGGACTGAGAGTTACAATTGACAACGAAAGAGAAAAGGAATGGAGAGAGAGATAGAGACAACGAATCACCAGAAGGGTTCCAAGTAAAAGCATCTTTGAATCTCTGCCCGTCAATTTCGATGTCCAAACGAATTGGTACCAAGTTGTCCGCAGTCGGCCTGTTTCAATGATCACCATCATTCTCCCGACCTTCAAATTTCCCATATATGTAAACAAAACGAGGAGGAGGGGGGAGGAGCAAGAGAACTTACATCCTGAACTTGACGGGGGCTTTAGAGAAAGTTGACGCCGGTGGTTTCATTGTGCTCCAAAAGCTCAAAGAGAATGGAGTTGAACACCAGGGAAGTTTGCGAGTAAAATCTGCCTGTTTGTTAATCGAATTCTAATTCCCCAGATAGATGGGTTGATATGTGATGCTCGAACTGTCTGCGCTTTGCTCCACGTCTCGGCTCTGGTCTCCTCGCCTTTGTTTCGTCTTAAAGCCCAGCCTATCCGTCAATGGCATACTCCAACAAATAACAAATAAATTGAAAGCCCAAATCCTATGTTCCAATTAGGCTTATAAATTTCTCACTTTTTATGCTAATTCCACCTCAGGGATACAGCCCATTAGTTATCAGTCAGTCTTTTTCCTTTTTGTATTTTTTGACATGCAAGAATTTTGTTTTTTGTTGCTACTAAATTTGTGGTATCAATTTAAAACATCAATGATATCATAAACAATTTTATTTACCATATTAATTTTTATTATCTTCTAATCATTTTATGACATGACATTAAATGATTAGTGACACGTTAAGAGAGTAAAATGAGTGGTATAAATTAAAGTGCATAATAACATTACTCTTTCTCTATATCGAAATTACGGTAATTTACTTTCACAATATTTATATTTAAGAATAAAAAATTTTACAATTAGATACTTTCATCAATTTCTCCGAAAAAATTATCAAGTGAATATTAATTTCATATCAATAATTCAACTAAGAATCTTAAAAATAAAATATTAATGCCATGTCAACATTAGTATGGCATGTGGTACCATTCCCCCATTATACTTTTAATAGAAAAATAATCGATTCAACTGATAGAACTCCTTTTAATAAAGAGATTGATAAAAGTATTTATTTGTGAATTTTTTTTATTTTTATATATGAATATTTTGAAATTAAAAATTATAACTTCAGTTTATAGTAAAAAAAAACTTTATATTTAACTAAAAAAGATAATACTCATGTTCATATGCATAGGTTGTGAGAGTTATATAAAAATTTGTATGTCTAGTTATTTTTATTTATATATTTTATTGATATGATTACTTATATATTAAAAAAATTAATGCGACTAATCATAATAATAAAATATATATAAAAGGGGAAGAGGGAAGTCTTCTTATTTTTATTACTATGGCTTGGGGAGTATGGTATAGAAGAAACCATTTTGTTTATGAAAATTCTGCACTTAGTGTTAGTCATGTGATTGATAGAGCTTTGTCTATGATTTCTGATTTTAGATAAGTGTAAATTTTTGAGGGCCCTAGATAGGTAATGCATAAGGTCTTAAGTTGGTCCTCTCCACCCCCAGGTTATATTAAGATGAATGTGGATGGCACTAACTTTTTTAATCTTCAGAAAGCTGGTGTTGGCATTGTGGTGAGGGACAGTCAAGGGGATGTGCTTGCTGCTTGTAATAAATTTGAAAATGAGGCCTCATCTCCAGAATTTAATGAAGCCATTGCGGTATTAAGGGGTCTATACTCTATTCTCATTGGGGTATTCAAAAACTGATAGTGGAAACGGATTGCCTCTTTCTTGTAAACATATTGAATTCAGATGAGGTTATTTTAACAGACTTTGCTTTTATCATTGAGGATATTAAAAGATTAATACAGGGCTTTCAAGAGGTGAAATTTCTGCATGTTAGTAGGCAAGGAAATTCTGCGACTTGTAATTTTTCAGATTTGGTTTCATGGGCTGATTGTCCTTCTTTTACTTCTCAAGTTGTTTAGCTTGGTAAACAATCTATTGTATGGACTTGATTTTAATGAAATGTGATTTTGTTTATAAAAAAAGAAAAAACTGTACTTAAATATTGCTAGGAATTATATAAATAAATAAATATATATATGTGTGTGTGTGTGTGTGGGGTAGAGGCACCCACGTACACCGGTTTGGTCTGTGATACGCAAAGCCGGTAAAGGACCTCCACCGTGCCTTGTCAACGCATCCTCACATAAATTTTGGAGCAATGCTATACGATCTTTCAATCTTTATATATTATTTTTTTAATTTTTTAATATATTTTAAAAAAAAAATTTGAGTTTATTCTTTTTAAATTAATTTAATTTTTTATTTTTTATTTATATATTAAATACTTGATAAAAGAAAAAAATAATAAAAATTAAAAAATAATGATACGTAAATGTTGTATGAATAGTAAGAGGTTAAGTAAATTTTTTTTGTAAATTTTGTACCTTACGCAACTTTTTAATAGAATAAAAAATGGTTTGATATCCCCTCACGGTCCTGATGCAGCACATGCTCGTGCATAGGGGTGAAAACGGTCCGGTCCGGTCAGGTTCGGTCCAGTTCGATTCGGTCCATCATTTTTTCGATCTATCATTTTTCTCGGACCGGACTGGACCAAACATCTAGTTCGTCCATTCGGTCCGGTCCCATTCGGTCGGTCCATTCAGTCTGATCCAATTATTCTTTCTTTTAAATAAATCAATTAAATATTTTATTTAAATTACTAAATTAAAATTAAATAAATTATTAATGTAGATTATGTAATTAACTCATTAAAAAGAAATTTTATATGGTCAATGATACATATGATAAATTATATATACATACATAATACATATTCTAAATTATAAATTATATTTATATATAAATTATAATATATATACTATATACATATATACATAATGGGGAATTCGTATTAGGTTAGTTAATTTATAATTTACCAATTGTTTTATATTTACTTACAATTTAGGTATTTTACAAAACATTTATCTAATAATTTTAATTAGATATAAATGTAGATGTTAGTAATTAGGTAATTGTGAATTGGTTATAATTAATTGATAATATACACTACTTAATTAATAGAATATTATTTTGTAATGACATATTTAAAATTTTATATTATAAATAGGAATAGGTTAGATGAAAATTACATAATTAATTATATAAAATAATATATATATAAAATAAAAATATATATTTTTAATTTGGTCGGTCCGTGGAATCATGGACCGTGGACCGGACTGAACTAGTTCGGTCCAAGGAATCATGGACTGAACCCTAACCCTATATTTTTCGGTCCCAATCGGTCCGGTTGGTTTTTCCGGTCCTACTCGTGCGAGATCTCCTGGACCCAAAAAGTCGCAGCAAACCAACGATCATGGATCGTAAACTTAGGTATTGTTTGGCCACATGAAATTTTCATCTCAAATATAAAATTTTCATCTTATTATTATAACTTTCTCAAATCTACATATAAAATATAATAAACAATTCAATTTTTTTAAATTTTAATATAATAATAATATTAAAATATAATATTTTAATATTTAATTTTAAAATTCAAAATTCTTATCTAAAAAATGTCGGCGAGCAATCACAACCGAAGAGATTGAAGGGCGTCGTATCGATTTTCACTTGTTTTTTATTTCTTCTTTCGTCTATTAATGAGAAAGTGAAAGAAATAGTGTCACAATCAGCATGAATGATAGCAGTTAATCCACTTTTATCCATGGAGGATGGGAAAGTGGCGGCTTTTACGTCAACGTGTTCGTTTTTTAACCAAACTTTGCTTCTCCAAGGACCACAAAAATCCGAGCAAGAAAGTGGGTTCCGGACAGAATACTGCAGTATTGTCGACCGCTGCATTTCCGGTTCATATTCTCCTCTTGTTGGAGACACGGAAGCAAGCACTAAGATCACTCCAAATTAAGGAGCCGCAGATGTCTCTTCCGAGAGCCGGAGATGGAACAGGGGCCAACACTCCCCCGCTGGAATCCTCTAGTGAGCAGAAGCAGGAACAGCAGCAGGTTCAGACGGCCGAGGAAGATGCAGTTGGCTCCTCTACGTGGAGGAGGCTCAGTGAAAACAATAGCCCTGTATCCCATTCCTTCCTTCCACAAAAGAAGAGCAAAGTAGGTTGGTGCAAGCACAAAATTCAAAAATATATGATGAATCTTTATTCTCTTTATATATATATACATATATATATATATATATATTTATATATTTCCCCTTGTTATCAGTAGTCAATTATTACTCTATGTTATTGGGTTTTGGTTGACGTTGTTGTGTTGAATCCAGAAGAGAGCGATGACGATTTGTTCACGGTTCCAGACGTGGAAGCTCCACCACCAACCAACACTGCCATCATATCCAATGTCTTTGGTAATGGTAACCGGGAAAATAATGCAGAGATTCAGCACCAGACTGGGTTGTCCATGAAACGCCGCAGGGGACGAAACCCTGTTGATAAAGAGTACAGACGCCTCAAGAGGTATCTTGACCCTTTTTTTCCTTGTTCTTGGACGAATTCTATGAGAAATTTCTTTATTTCTTGTTCTATTTTATTATTTGTGAGGTGTAATTACTTCTATGATATCTCCTTCTGTCTGTGAAATTCTGATGCAATGATTCGAAGCATGTGTGGTGAATGATTTCAAAGCATATTTTCCTTTTTAATAGGTTGCTGAGGAACAGGGTGTCTGCACAACAGGCCCGAGAAAGGAAGAAGGTATATGTCAATGATCTTGAATCAAGAGCCCAGGAATTGCTGGACAAGAACTCCAAGTTAGAAGAGAAGATCTCAACTTTGATCAATGAGAATACCATGCTTAGGAAGGTGAAGTTTTTGTCAATTGTCTAAGTGCTTTATCACCCACACAACCACAAGCATGTTACATTATATACATAATACATGCATAATTAAAACATCTGTTCCTCATCATGTCAGGTTCTTATCAACACGAGGCCTAAGAATGATGAAAGTATTGATCCGAAGCAGGATCATTTTAGCAAGAGCTGATAAGCATAAGGTGTCTCTTTAATTTTTCAAGTTAATTACTTTGTATCTAGGATTATCGCAGACTCTTTTTAGGCAAATGTAGATCTCAGATTCTCAGCTTTCCCAAACTATGCATGTACTACCACTTATTTAAGTCCAGTACTTGAGATGTAACTTTAAAAGTAGGAAACAAAATCGCCATAATTTGAAAACAAAAACATCCTATCTAAAAGGAAAATAACAAGCGAACCAATACATTTTATTTCACTTTGCAACTGGGGATGATTAAGTTGGTCTGGCGAAGGTTCCTTCTGTTCTTGTTCTTGATTCATGCCACCAGGTTGGCTTACTTTTAATGGAGTTTCTTCATCATCTGGAACGTCCTCTTTATATTTGTAACATTTAGCCCAAAAGAAATAGCTGGCAAAATTGAGAAGGCTGAGAATTGCCAAGAACCAGTAGAAAAGGTCAACATGGTTCTTATTCATGTCAAGCCCTTCCAACCACTCCATCTTGTTCTTGGTTAACTTTCCAGTGACCGAATTGATGATGTCAACAAATACTGCGCTCAAGTAGTAGCCGATGGACAAAGAGAGCCACGAGAAGGAAGTGGAAAGGGATCTCATGCCAGCAGGAGCCTCTTTATAGAAAAATTCCATCAACCCCACAAGTGTAAACAAATCAGCAATTCCAAAGATGGAATAATGGAAAGATAGCCAAAAGAGGCTAATGCGATGATTGTGGTGGTTGAATTCGTGCTTTCTCCTCACTTCTATTATACCTGCTATACCCATTGAGATTGCAGAGAGGAAAAGTCCAACTCCCACTCTCTGCAGGTGGGTGATGCCGTTTGGGTGGCCGGTGATTCTACGTAGGATCGGCACAAAGGTAAATTCATAGACAGGTATGAGAACGGACATGAACACTAGAGGAATCACGGGAATGGAGGCCGGCGGGATGTCAAAACCGTTAATGCGTGTATTCATGATCTTTGCTTGCTGGACGGAAAAGGTCTGCAACTGGGCTAAACATGTGTTCATGAGGATGGTGCTTAAGAGGATGGGCATCATCCTTGTCAGAATCTTCACTTCTTCTACTTGTGTTACTGAGCAGACTCTCCATTTTCCTGCCTCCTTGCCTTTTGGGATTATAGCGGCCTTGTCTAGAAATCTAGTCAAGCATATAGATATAAGTCGGATCAAATATATATTCGTTGTTCTGAGAAAATAGAATCAGATGATAAAAATGGCTAAGAAATCATCATGCCTGAACCGGTTGGTGGGGGGGATGAGCTCTCCATTCGAAAAGGACTTACGATCGAGTGGGTCATATAATTCATCAGAATTAGTTACTTCTATCCTCCGGTTCTTCACTGCTACCACCAAAACCTGCAAGGCTATTCTCAAATGAGTTCTGCAAGGACTCGGAAGTCTTGAATATCCCATGAGAGAGAGAGAGAGAGAGAGAGAGAGAGAGAGAGAGAGACCTCTAAGACTCTCAACAACTGACTTTCTCCTGGCACCCGAGCACGGTAATATGGCTTGCCCAAAGCAACAAAAACAAGACCAGCAAATGCGCACGACATGGAGATGATAAAGCCTTTATACCATCCAAAATTTGAGCCGACATACACTACAAATGTTACCCCATTGGAAGCCCCTATGGTAATGCTAAGCAAAAACCAATTGAAGAAGGAAGCTATGTGCTTTCTTTCTTCAGGATCATTTGAGTCAAATTGATCAGCACCTAGCTAAAGCAGGAACAGAGCCTCTGATTCCACCGCCTCCAAGTGCCAACAAACCTATTGAAGCATAAAACAGCAAAGCTTTTGTACTATGCACACAGTTTGACTTCCCACAAGCTTCGAGTTGCAGTTTAGGATAGTAGGATTGAATTATGAGCAAAATATATCCCTGAAAGTAGAACACCCAAAACGTAAGGCATTGATTTATATAACAAATTACTTCGTTGATAAAAGTTTCTCTGGTTCATTCAAACAAAAAGAACTCAAAAATTGCTGCTATCTTTTGGATTTCACGATCTATTAGAGTTGACCAAGACATCGATTTGAGTTTTGTATTCTTTTTACTTGCCAGCTTATGTGTGCATTTGGGTTGAAGATACATGCAGTAGGCAACAGTTTTAACAGACTTGATACGGTGCGTTTGAATGGAGCGAAACGATGTGCAGCAAAGGATGGGAATTAATGAAACGGTGCGCAGTAAGGAAAAGTGTTGCTGTGTGAATAAATTGGTTGAGTTTAATAAAACGATTCGTTTTGTGTTGTTTTGTGAAATAAGCCAATACGGCATCGTTTGAATTTGACCTTTTTGAGATGCTTTGTAAGTCTGTTAGTTCTATTATTTTTTCTATAAATAGAGTCAGTGAGGGTTGCAGAAGGTATCGATCATTTCACTTGAGGTTTGATTTGTAAGGAGGTTGGAGATTGCTCGAAAATCTCTTCCGAATACTAGAGAAGCTTGTGATTCTATTCTGTGTTCTTCTTTTGTGATTAGTTGTTCATGATTGTGTGAACTGTCATATGAATTCGAAGAGACTAGCATTCTATTCGTAGTAGCAGTTGAGGATCAAGGAGGTACGTGACAATTGGTATCAGAAGTAGGCGATCATTACCACAGAAGGTGTGATGGCAAAAGGTACGCGTGGAGCACTTAAAGGCCAGCAAGATGCATCTTAAAAAACAAGATATGGTGCAGAAACAGCTAGAACATCATTAGCACACTATTATGGGAATAACAGAAAGGTTAGATCAATTTTCTGATATGTTGAGATCTGTTGTTGAGACTGTGAATGCTTTGTCTAGACATGATAGGGAGGTATCTAGAGAAAGAGATCATGTGCCTAGAAACCATGAGGATAGAGGTGGTTTTCAGAAGGGTTTTAGGTTGGAATTCCCTCATTTCAATAGTACTGATCCAGCGGAATGGATCTTTAAGGCCAATCAATATTTTGATTGCTTTCAAGTACCATTTCATTAAAAATTAATAGTGGCATCACACCATATGGATGGTGAGGCATTGGTTTGGTACCAACATGCTTTGGATTATGGCCAATTTAATTCATGGGAGACGTTAGTGGTGGCAATGCAAAATAAATTTGGACCATCTGGATTTGATGATCCAATGGAGGCTTTGACAATATTGAACATAATACTTCTATTGGTTTATATACCACAAGTTTGAAGCATTGTCTAATAGGTTGAGAGGCTTGTCCGAAAGGCATAAAATGAGCTGTTTTATCAGTGGGTTGAAAGATGACATAAGAATCCTATGAAAATGTTTAATCCTTTAAACTTAGGGGCTGCCTTTGGCTTAGCCAAGTTACAAGAAGAGTATGTTTTATCTTCAAGGAAGTCTTGGAGGACAATTGGTCATTATGCTGATAAGTGGCCAATCAATCAAGTGGGACTTAAAGATTTTACTGAGGAAGGCAATAAGAATTTTTCTCCCTTAAGGAGGGTGAATTCTTCTCAGATTGATGAGAAGATGAGGAAGGGGTTGTGTTTTCATTGTGAGGAAAAAGGAATCCAAATCACACTTGTAAGAAAACCAAAGTGTATTTCATTCAAGCTGATTCTGAGGAGTTGGACAAATCTAATAATGAAGAACCTGTGTGTATTGAGGATAGTCAATCTGTTCCTACAGAGGTTGATAATTTGGAAGTGTCTGTCAATGCTATTTCTAGATCTATCAGTGCAAATGCTATGAGGTTGCATGGCTGTGTAGGCTCTTGTGCTGTTAAAATCCTAGTAGATTCTGGGAGCACACATAATTTTATGGATCCTTTAGTGGTCCAGGATGCTAAATTGGTTGTGCATAAGGAGTCTAGTTTGCAAGTGAGAGTGGCCAATGGTGAAAAGCTTCTGAGTCAAGGCAGTGGGGTGGAGGTTTTTAAGATTCAAGGCTCTAGATTTTCTGTCCCTTTCCATGTGTTAGCATTGGGAGGATGTGATGTAGTCCTCGGGGTGCAATGGTTAAGAACTTTGGGCTCTATCACTTAGAACTTTGTAGATATGTCTATGCAGTTTGAGTAGGGGGCTCAGATGGTGGGCTTGCAAGACTTATCTTTTGCAAGTATACATATGATGTCTGGTATTAAAGGCTTTAAGTCACAATTTGTGACTAAACAAGGCTAGTTTTTACAGATGATGCCTGTTGAACAGCAACATGTTGAAGTTGTTGTGGAAGGTCCTATGGCTGACTTACTTAAGCAGTTTAGTGATGTATTTTCTAAACCTGTTGGCTTGCCCCCTAAAAGAACTTTTGATCACCCAATTAATCTCATAGAAGGGGCTTCTCCTATTTCAGTAAGGCCATATAGGTACCCTCATTACCAAAAACTTGAAATTGAGAAGATTGTCCATGAATTGTTGCTTTCTAGTGTAATCAAACCTAGTCAAAGTCTATTTTCCTCACCTGTGTTGCTGGTTAAGAAGGCTGATGGCACTTGGTGTATGTGCATTGATTATAGAGCCCTAAACCATAAAACCATAAAAGATAAATTTCCAATTCCTGTGATAGATGAATTACTTGACGAATTGTTTGGGGCTAGAATCTTCTCAAAGCTGGATTTAAGAGCTGGTTATCACCAGATTCATGTGAAGAATGAGGATATTCCAAAGATAGCTTTTCGAACTCATTAGGGCCATTATGAATTTCTAGTGATGCCATTTGGGCTCACTAATGCCCTTGCTACTTTTCAAGGCTTGATGAACCACATTTTTAAACCTTTTTTGAGAATGTTTGTTCTAGTTTTTTTTTTTTTTTTTTTTTTCTTTAATGACATTCTGGTTTATAGTAGAAATGTTGAGGAGCATCTGCAGCATGTGAAAACTGTTTTGGGAATCTTAAGCCAACATACTCTCTATGCAAAAATGTCAAAATGTCAGTTTGGGGGTGCATGAGATTGAATACTTGGACCACATTATTTCTGGAAAAGGGGTACAAACAGATCCCTCCAAAATAGCAGCTATGGTTCAATGGCCTATTCCTAAAACCTTGGAGTCCTTGATAGCGTTTTTAGGATTAACAGGCTATTATCGAAAGTTTATTAGAGGGTATGGTTCTATAGCAACATCTAACAGAATTATTGAAAAAGAATTCATTTTGTTGGAATGAAAAGGCTGCTGCTGCATTTGAAGTGTTGAAGGCAGCTGTTACTAATCCTCCTGTGTTGAGATTGCCAGATTTTAATAAAGCATTCACCATTGAGTGTGATGCTTCTGGTATAGATCTTGGGGTAGTTTTGATGCAAGATTCTCAACCATAGCTTTTTATAGTAAAGCTTTGAAGGGTAAGGCTTTGTTATTGTTGACTTATGAAAAAGAACTCCTAGCCTTAGTATCTGCTGTCCAGAGGTGGAGATCTTATCTTTTAGACAATGCCTTTAAGATTAAGACTGACCAACAAGCTGTCAAATTTTTGGTGGAACAGAAAATTGGAACCGAGGCACAGCATAAGTAGGTTTCAAAACTCATTGGCTATGATTTTTCTGTAGAATATAAAATGGGAAAAGAAAACTTGGTTGCTGATGCTCTTTCAAGGAAAGATGAAGAATATCAAGCTCTCATTGCTATGATTTCTTTTCCTACTCCCTTGTGGATTGAAGAACTTAAGAATAGTTACTCCTTGTGTCCAGAATATGTGGATTTGGTTCCCAAATTGTAGCAAGGTCAGCAGGATCCAAAACATTTTTCTACTCAACAAGGATTGTTACTCAGAAAGGGCAGGTTGGTGATAGTTCCTTCTTCATCCATTTTATCCAAAATTCTGCAATATATCCATGACAATCCACAAGCTGGTCATGTGGGTTATCATAAAACACTGCAACGGGCTCGAAGAGATTTTTGGTGGTCTGGTATGAGCAAAGATGTCAGGAGATTGGTTAAGGAATGTGAAACCTGTCAGGTTAGTAAAAGTGAAAATGTGAAGTACCCTGGTCTCTTACAACCCTTGCCAGTTCCTGATTCCCCTTGGTTGGATATATCCATGGATTTCATTGAAAGGTTACCCCTTTCTAATGGGTTTTCTGTTGTGCTGTTTGTGGTGGATATATTGACTAAATTTGCTCATTTCTTTGCACTTTCACATCCATACACAGCTGTTAAGGTGGCTCAAGTCTTTCTTAATGGGGTCTTCAAATTACATGGTTTTCCTCGATCAATAGTTTCAGACAGAGATGCAGTTTTCACTAGCTCTTTCTAGAAACAGTTGTTTCATTTGCAAGGTGTTTCCTTAGACTTTACCTCTTCATATCATCCTCAATCTGATGGTCAAACAAAAGCATTAAATAAATGCTTGGAATGATACTTGAGATGTTATTGTAGTCAACAACCAAAACAGTGGACTTCATGGTTGGCTATGGCTGAGTGGTGTTACAACACTACTCCACATTCTTCCATCAACATGACTCCATTTGAAGGCCTTTATGGTTATGGTCCCCCTAAACTTCTTTCTTATGTACCTGGCATTTCCTCAAATGCTGCTATTGATCAACAATTAAAAATAAGAGATGAATTGCTGAAGTTGTTGAGGGATAACATAGCACAGGATGAAATTTTTTTCTGATAAGGGTAGAATAGATAGATCTTTTCAGGTGGGTGACTGGGTCTTCTTAAGATTACAGCCTTATAGGCAGAAAATAGTGGCTATGCGCCATAACATGAAATTAGCTCCAAAGTTTTATGGCTCATTTTTAGTACTGCAGAAAGTTGGGTTAGTGGCTTATAAACTTGATTTGCCTTCATCTTCCAAGATCCATCCTGTGCTCCATGTCTCTTATTTGAAGAAGAAGTTGGGGCAGCATGTCATTCCTTTGCCCATCTTACCTCTAATTGATTCTAATGGCCAATTGCAACCTAAGTCACGAGCGATCCTTGATAGGAGGATGCAAAGGAGGGGTAACCAGGCTGTAACTGAGGTCTTAGTGAGTTGGGTGGGGGCTGCTCCTAAAGATGTCTCTTGGGAGTGTTTGTGGAAATTGAGGCAGTTATATCCTCACTTGGTTGGCACTATTTTGTAGGTGTATGCATCTGGGTTAAAGGCCTTGTGGGCAAGTCCTTTAAGAGGGGGAGATTGTTATGTGTGCATCTAGGTTGAAGATACATGCAGTAGGAAACGGTTTTAACAGACTTGATACGGTGCGTTTGAATGGAGTGAAATGATGTGCAACAAAGGATGGGAATTAATGAAACGGTGCACAGTAAGGAAAAGTGTTGCTGTGTGAATAAATTGGTTGAGTTTAATAAAACGATTCGTATTGTGTTGTTTTGTGAAATAAGCCAATACGACATCGTTTGAATTTTACGTTTTTGAGATGCTTTGTAAGTCTGTTAGTTCTGTTATTTTTTCTATAAATAGAGTCAGTGAGGGTTGCAGAAGATATCGATCATTTCACTTGAGGTTTGATTTGTAAGGAGATTGGAGATTGCTCGAAAATCTCTTCCGAATGCTAGAGAAGCTTGTGATTCTATTCTATGTTCTTCTTCTGTGATTAGTTGTTCATGATTGTGTGAACTGTCATCTGAATTCGAAGAGACTAGCATTCTGTTCATAATAGTAGTTGAGGATCAAGGAGGTACGTGACACAGCTCCTGCTATAAAATGATCACTAGCTAAATTATGAAAGCTTGATTCTACTTGAGAAAGAAATTTTACTAGTAATTGAATCGCATTAAAGAGTATACAAGTGTTGAGACGAGTCATATAGGTATCAGATATGAACCCTCCAACGAGCGTGAGCAAGAATGCGATACCCAAGTAGTTTGTGGTGGTGTTTGCAGAGCCAGAGAGGTCAAAGTGCATGACATTCGAGAAATATAAAACCATGCTTATCAGAGTTTCATATTTGCTAAATTTTCACACTGCTTTTCTATTGCATTTCACGTGTTTATATACACAGTCTTATAAGAGAATATGGAATCAAAAAGGAATAAAAGACAATTATAAGAATTGGAGAGAATAACATAAATGCTTTTCTACGGTTCTTCTAGAACATGCTTAGTGCTATCATCTATGCTAATACGTCCCCTCGAGTCCAAGGGAGTATCAACGACATTGAGACTCGTTCAAAATTGAACAAATTTATCAGCAACTATTGGTTTTGTAAGAGCATCTGCAAGCTGGTCTTTGGAGCTTATGAAGGAAACAACAAGTGTTTTGGCTGCAACACGATCCCTTACAAAGTGAATGTCAAGATCCAAGTGTTTGGTTCAGGAGTGGTAGACGGGATTGGCACCCAAGTAAGTGGCTCCAATATTTTCACACCATAAAATTGGAGCTTGAGAAAGTGGAAGGTCTAGCTCACAAATCACATTTTGGAGCCAAATAAGCTCAGCTGCAGAGGTGGCAACCGACTTGTATTCTACCTCTGTGCTTGATCTGGTGGTTGTTTTTGTTTCTTAGAGCTCCATGAAATCAAGTGAGTGCCAAGGAAAGTGCAGAAACCGCCAGTTGAACGACGATCATCGGGGCATCCCACCCAATCGGCATCAGAGTATGCTTGTAAAATAAAGGGAGACTGAGATGAAAATTAAAGGCCATAGTTGATTGTGCCTTTAAGATATCGTAAAATTCTTTTCACAGCACTCCAATGTGGGAGCTTGGAAGAGTGCATAAATTGGCACACTTTGTTTATAGAGAATGATATATCGGGCCTTGTGAGGGAAAGGTACTGGAGTGCACCTACAATGCTTTTGAAAAGTGTTACATCCTCAAAATTAGGTGAGTCAAACTTAGAGAGTTTGAGGGAGGCTGCCATGGGCGAGGGCATCGGTTTCGCATGCAACATGTTGCTGCGAGTGAGGAGGTCTTTGATGTACTTTCTCTGTGAGAGCAAAAGACCATCCCGTGTATAGTTTATTTCCAAACCAAGAAAATAAGACAAGGGTCCTAAGTCTTTGACTGGAAAAGCTTTACTCAAATCACTAATGAGTGTGTCAATGACAGAGGTAAGGTAGGATGTTATGACAATGTCATCAACGTAAACAAGTAGATAGATTTGTATAACACCATTGGACAAAATAAACAGAGATGAATTAGCTTTGGAGGCTACGAAACCATACCCTAGAAGCCACGAGCTAAGTTGGGCAAACCACTCCCGTGATGCCTGTTTGAGGCCATAGATGGCTTTCTGTAGTTTGCACACATAGTTGGGATGGACCGGATCAATGAAGCCTTGTGGTTGCTGCATGAACACTGCGTTAGAGAGAGAGTCGTGAAGGAAGGCATTTTGAATGTCGATTTGTCGCAAGGGCCACCCACGAGACACTGTTATGGAGATGATCAACCGAATGGTGGGTACTTTTACGACTGGACTAAAGGTGTCGTTGTAGTCGATTCCAGCCTGTTGATGGTAGCCCTTGGCTACCAGTCGTGCTTTCCGGCGGTCAATGGTGCCATTTGCAAGAAATTTGGTTCAATAGATCCACCTGCAACCCAGAATGTTAGAAGCACCATCAGGTGGAACTAAAGTCCATGTGTGGGTCTGTATGAGGGCTTTATACTCTTCATTCATGGCATTACACCATTCGGGTATTTTGGAGGCAACAGAAAAGCTAGAAGGGGTTTCGGGGATGGTGGTTGTGACCGTGAGACACTGCCAAGTGGGGTAGGGACCGTGCCATCGGTACGAACAAAGGGATGCGAGGAGTTGGTTTGAGCTCTATTTATGATAGGAGATCTGGGTGGAACGAGAATAGGGGGAGAAGAGGAATTGTTTGAAGAGGATGAATTAGAAGGAGAAGATATAGGGTATCGGGAGGAGGAAGACAACTTAGGTGGAGAAGGGAAAGGAGTCGAATGTGGGCCTGGGCCAATAATGGATAAAGGGAGGATGGGTAAGTAGGCCTCAGAGTTGGGTTGGGTGAGAAGGGAGGAGGTCACGGGTTTGGGCTGCGATTTGGATAGAGGAAAAGATTTTTCATTAAATAGCACATCTCTAGACACATAAAGTCTGTTTGTAGTTAGATCTAAGCATTTGTAACCTTTATGAGAAGAGCTATAACCGAGAAAAAGACAAGAGGTGGATCGAAATTGGAGTTTATAATTGTTGTATGGGCATAAATTTGGCCAACACTCACAGCCAAAAACTTTGAAAAAATGATAGTCTGGAGGTTTGTGAAAGACAAGTTCGTGAGGTGATTTATTTTTCAATGTTGGAGATGGAAGAAGATTAATTAAATATACTAATGTCTCGAATGCTTCAGGCCAAAAGGAAAAAGGGAGCGAAGCATGGGCAAGAAGTGCAAGCCCATTCTCAACGATATGTCGATACTTTCGTTCAATAAGCCCATTTTGTTGATGGGTGTGTGGACACGAGAAGCGGTGAGTGATACCCAATTTTTGACAAAAGGGGGTGAGTGAATTAAATTCACCACCACCATTAGTTTGTAAGACAATTAATTTTTTATTGAATAAACGCTCAAGATAAGGCAAAAATTTAAGAAAAATGTTGTAGACATCGGACTTTAATTTGAGAGGGAAAAACCAAGTGTATATGGTGAATTGATCAACAAAAGACAAATAGTATTTAAAACCATGAGAAGAATCATAAGGGGCTGGGCCCCATAGATCTGCACACAGTAACTCTAAGGGCTAAGTAGCTTGGGCCCGATTATTATGAAAGGGCAACTGATGACTTTTGGCCAGGGGACAAGCAGAGCACTGGAAGTTGTTGTCGATGGGGAGAACTGGCAGATGGTTGTTGTGCAGAACACGAGTCACTACGGTGAGGGAAGGATGGCCCAAACGATGGTGCCACTGAGCCATGGAGGTTCTTTCGCCGACATGAGTGGAAGGAGATGAAGGTGATGCCGACGTAGATGGAAACTGATAAAGACCATTACGGGTAGGACCTCTGAGAAGTTCCAGTCCCATCAACGTGTCCTTCACAACGAAATAGGATGCATGAAATTCAAAATAGCAACCATTGTCAATACATAATTTACAAACAGAAATGAGATTCTTGGTGATTGAAGGTACATGGAGTAAATTACGAAGAGTAAAAGAGGAAGAAGAAGAAGTGGAAGAAAGAGAAGAGTCACCAATGTTCTAGATAGGTAGAGCCGAACCATCACCCACTTGGATTTGATCACTACCATGGTAGGGTTCTGAGGAAAGGTTGAGATTATTTAGGTCATTTGTGATGTGATGAGTTCCCTCTAAATCTGGATACCAGTTGGCGTCGGTATATGGGTTTGAGGTTGTGAGATTTGCAGAAAGGGAAGGTGGGACTTCATACTGGTAAGAGTGGTCAAAACGGTGATAACATTGCAAAGCAACATGTCCAAATTTTTGGCAGACTTGACAGTGAGGCCTGGAGGGCGAGTTTGGTGACTGGGTTTGGGGTGCCGATAGAAAATGAGAGTTGCGACCTCCACGTGAGAAATGGTTTGAGCGACCTCTGACACTGCAGCCATGCCGTCCTCCTCGTGTGAAGCTTCTGCCCCGTTGGTCACGACTTCCAGAGGTAGTGAAGTGAACTGAAGGCTCAACATGATTGAAAAGACTTCGTGAAGTATGAGCAATATGATTTTCATGTACAAGCAGCAGTTGATATAGTTCATGTGAAGAGATGGGCTCAGCTCATGTGGTAATAGAAGTGACAAAGGATTCATAAGCTGAGCCGAGGCCAGTAAGCAAATATGTAACAAAATCTTGATCGGGTAAAGGATTACCAGATGCTGCTAGAATGTCAGCTAGAGCACGAACCTTGCCAAAGTATTCTATAATCATTTGTCTCCACGAGATAAATTGGCAAGCTGAAATTTCACCTGAAACTGTTTTGCATGTGAGTGGGACACAAACATGGAGGCTAAAGAAAGCCATAGGTCACGAGCCGTGAGAGCCAAGAGGACATGGCCTACAACAGATTTAGAAAGGGAAGAAAATAAAATGCTGAGAACTAGCTGATCAGTTCTTTTCCAGAAGGAGAAACTGGGATTAAGGGCAGGGTCAGTGGTTTCAGTGGACAAGAACTGAGGTGGGCAAGAAAGGGAACCATCGACATACTTGTAGAGGTCTTGACCTCTCAAGTAGGCAGTGATTTGTACCTTCCATGGAAGGTAATTTTCTGTGGTTAGTTTTGTGGAAACAATAATGGAAAAGGACAAAGCAATGGAAGTGGTGGAAGGGGGAATCGGAATAAGGGCCATGAAGACAGAGTGACTAGTGGTCGAAAGGCTCTTGATACCATATCAGAGTTCCATATTTGCTAAATTTTCACACTGCTTTTCTATTGCACTTCACGTGTTTATATACACAGTCTTACAAGAGAATATGGAATCAAAAAGGAATAAAAGACAGTTACAAGAATTAGAGAGAATAACATAAATGCTTTTCTACGGTTCTTCTAGAACATGCTTAGTGCTATCATCTATGCTAATAATACTTACCATGTTAGCCATAAAGCCTATGTTATCCAGCCCCATCATCATTGCAATATACACATCAGTTATGCTTTTGTCCAACATGCTATGATCTTTTCAGGATCGAACATATATGCGATGCATTGATTACTTACCAAAGATGAAATAGGTGGCTTTAAACCCTCCTTGTCTTGGATTCTTCTTGTTCTCGGATTGGTATGCTAAATCATTGACACCATTATTATCGTTCAACCCCTACGTACATATTTCAATGACGACCGATTTGAGATAATGAAATGGCAATAGATAGAGAAGGAGATAAAGTCAAAGTCTCTCTAAAACAATGTAAGAAAGAAACTAGGAAAACAAAAGCTCATCCAAGCTTTCGAAACAATGTAAGAGTGCATGCAATTACCATGGTTGGGAGGTCGGTAGTGAAAGTTCCAGAGAAGGGAGAGGAGATCATGCTCAGCTGTGTAAATAACGAAGATGGTGTATGCTTATATAACTATAACACTGCCCTTCGAACTTCCCGAAGTGACTCTGCCCTGAGCAAGATAAAAGTTGAAAATTTTGGTTGTAAGCCATTCTACGCACCCATCCAACATTATTAGTCAGAAAGTCATATTTTAATAAAAAATAATGTCAATTTAAATTTTTAATATGAAGGCAACATCATTAGTACGCAGATCGGTATGCAAATTCGCTTATACATAGCAAAACTCGTTCAATTGTACTAAAAGTTTGGACAATAGATCCTTCACTTTGCCCTGATTAATCCTCCATTGTGTTACAATAAATTTTAAATTATATCATTTTATTATAAATTCCATCAACCCAAGTTAATAGAAAACAAGGGGCAATTTGGAACACTGCCACATGAAAAAGAAACTCTTTATTTTAAAGATTAAATTAATATCATCGAAGGTAATGAAAGTGAAATGTGGTTAGCATTTCTTCAAGTGTAAAGATTCCGGGCGTTCACGAAAATGGCTTGGGGCTAGAGATGCCGCCAAAGCCTTCCAAAAGTTTACAGCCAACAATGATGTTTGCTTGCACCCACAAACATCTTCAATATCAACCCCTTCCTCCTAGGGCCGGCTGATTCACAAGGCGACTTAGGCAGTTGCCTAAGGCCCCACAGTTAAAAAGGCCCACAAAATATTAAAAAGTTAATTATTAAAAAATATTTAAAAAAAATTATCTAAACTAAACAAAATGAAAAAAAAAAAAATCCAACTCTATTGTTTAAAAAAAGAAAAGAAAAGAAAAGAAACAAACAGAAACTCTGTAAATTCACATGGGAAAGTCAAAAGTCACAATAAATTAAGAAAAATATGTTACAATCTCTGTCAAAAAAAATTGGAGCATATAAAAAATCACTTTCATATCTCAAATGGCTGAAAGTTATACATTTTACTTCATCTCTCTTGTGCTCTGGCCTCCATGATCTAATCTCAAACTCTCTTATTACTTGTATTTGGCACTGGCCGGTCTCCGATTGCTACATCGCACTTGCAAGATGTTAAACTGTTGTCTCTACTCTACTATGGACTTGTGTATTAATCTGATTTCTAAAAAATTTGCTTTAGACTGTTAGACAAGTACTATACAAGAAAGTTTTATGGTTATAAAGGAAGACACGTTTGTGTCACTGTGTGAAGCAGCCTATCTTGAAGACTTCAAGTCTCATCACTCATGAGTCATGATATATTATTTGCGGTCAATACTGTAAGTAAAAGTATGCAATCAAAAGATATGCATATTGATGTTGCCATTGATCAGTTGAAAGATCTTATTTCTTATTTTCAAGATTATAGAAAAAATGGATTTAAATCCGCTATGATTTCACCGAAAGAGATTGCAATTAGTATAGAAATAGAACTTGTATTTAGAGAAAAGTGAATAATTTATAGAAAAAAATAGTTTGATGAAAATGTCAATAAAGAAACAACACAATCTGCTGAAAAATCTTTTAGAATTAATTATTTCTTATTTATAGTAGATCAAGCAATTTCTTCAATTCAAAATAGGTTTGAACAATTTCAAATATATGAAAATATTTTTAGCTTTTTATTTAATTTCAAAAAAATGAAATCACTTGACAATGGTAGTTTGCAAAAAAAATGTGTTAGTCTTGAAAGCTTTTTGAAATATGATATTAATGGTTTAGTTTTATTTTATGAACTAAAAGTTTTAAAAGAAATTTTACCAATAGAAGAAAACACTCCGATTGATATATTAAATTATATAAAAAGACTTGATTCTTTTCTAAATGCATGTATCGCTTATAGAATCTTATTGACAGTACCTATAATTGTTGCTTCTGCATAAACAAGTTTTTCAAAATTAAAATTGATAAAATCTTATCTAAGATCTACAATATCTCAGAAAAGATTAAATGAACTAGCCATATTATCAAATAAGAAAGAGATATTAGAAGAACTTGAATATAAAAATTTAATTAGCAATTTCTTATCTCAAAAAGTAAGAAGAATAATTTTTAAATAAAAATATAATTAAATATAACCTAATTTAATTTGATACAAGAAAAAGGCCCTATTTTATCTTCTCACCTTAAGCCTCAAAATTTATTGAGCCGGCCTTGCTTCCTCCCCTTGTAAATTGCGTTAGCTAGCATCAACATCACCAAAATTAATGGATTAAATGTTATTTTTAACCCAATCCACATCCCACTGTTACAACTCAAAATCTTGCGCTAAAAACACATATATTGTATGAGTGATACTAGCCTACCGCTCAGCTATTACCGCTGGGCGTGACCACTAGTAAAAATTTGTTCTTTTTATTTTTTTTTCATTTTCTTTTCATTTTTTAACATATTTAAATATTTTTAAAAAATAAAAAAAATACATCAATACATTAAAAATTACTTTTTTTAATCATTAAGTAAAAATAAAAATAAAAAATTAAATTAAATACATGGCCAGAATACCTCATTCGAAGTTCCTTTCTCTTCCTTAAATTGGCCGCATCTAGATTTGTGTGCTTCAGTCAACCATGGTGCTTCAGGGAGTAAAGCATTTTTGTTTATGATTACATTCAATAAAAAACTATAACAAGAACAATATTTCATGGTTGCAACGAAAAAATGACCAGAAACTCTGGCCAGGATCGGCAGGAACCTTCAGAAAGACGATTTCAGCAGTCATACCAACCAAAACGAAAGAGAGAATTACATATCACGTGGAAGTGAATCAAGTGATGAACAAATCCAAAATTCTTTTGTTTACAGGTCAAAAAATGCATGGGTTAATTTCTCTGTAGCATCTCACATTTGCAATTCCCCAAAATTTGTGCCCACAAAATTCATCTATGTTGAATATCTAATTATGGCCTTAGTTCTGTACAATGAATAAAAGCACCAAGAATGTGCAAGTCCATCAGACAGCCAGGATTCAATTAATTAGGCTGCAGCAAGGGAAATACTCCACAGTCCACATATCAAACTCAGTGAACCATGGCGAGAACACGAGGCAACAGGATGAGGCAGAGGGCGTAACGAAGAGTACAATCTTATTTGAAGAGTTATTTCCTTTTCTTCTTACCTAAGACACACCCCAAAAAAAAAAAAAAAAAAAAAAAAAAAGGAGTCCAAGTACATAGAATGTATTCAAGAGAAATGCATAAAGGAGCACCAAACTACATCCTTGAATTACATAAATCAATAATCCCTTGCTACATTATAAGAACAATCGAGTAAAAGGCAGCAAATCCTAAAAACTGCACAACCCATGTGATATAACCAAGTGAAAAGGATAGTAATACGAGAAGATGGAGCACTATCACTATGCTCCAATGCCCTGCCTGATAACAGTCACTATTCTGGATAGATGCACTCCAAAAGATACACCAATCTCGCTAAATCTTTCAACCACCTCAGTACCAATCCATTGCCCCTGTTTCTTGCACTCGTCGTTCAGTGTCTTGAGAAGCAACCCGTACTGCTAACTATGCTTAAGTATTGGACTCAATAAATGGTTAGAAACCCCAGATTTTTCTTTCGCCATAGTGAAAATGAGTCTTTATTTGCCTTCTCTAACAATACATACCCTGAAAAATGAGACAATTTATCAGCGGATACTTTGTGTTCTTTACTAAAAACTGAGAATGGTTAGAATACGAAGTTTACCAGTATCATAAAGTATATAAAAAAAAGGGGGAAAGTACCAGAAGAAAAGAAAAACTTTCTTCTTAGAAAGACAATATCAATAACCAAATCCATGTTGCTTTATTTAAAAAAAAAAAAAAAATCTCTATGTTATAAAAGAAACCTGGGAAACTCAAGATGAAAATAGAAAAAGAAAAAGTATACTGATAGCAAACAACATAGGGAGAAAAATAGACATAAATGTCAGCAGTATTGTAAATCTAACATCATCAAATACTTATTGCTCTTCGAGAAATAGAATGAGTTCCTTGCGATTCATGATCATGCAATAAGAGGAAAAAACAACCCACATTTCTAAAAGAAAAGACACTCTTATTGACTTAAAAAAACAGGATATATGCCACACAAGAGAGTTTCTAGGTAGTTATACATCTTTGAAGCAAAAACATACTGTAATGCCTAATATACCCCCCCAAAAAAGGTTTAAACATAAAGTAGCTCAATTCACAAAAGGCAAAACCAATGAATTGGGTGGATTACTCTCAAAGGCTCTCGCCTGAAGTTTATGCCAGGGTTTTGCACAATAATCAACAAAACCATAGCTAAGGCTTATAACTAAAGTTAGTTCAACATCAAAATTTACATTACCTTTGAGGGAAATGAAGAATTTTCTTCCAAGGATGCACATCCAACAATAGATCCACGTGCTGATCCACACATGGGTCTAGTTTCCCTCCATCCTAATGGTGTGACAGAAGGATTACAAACCCTTACCAAACCCAACTTTACAATGTCAAACCTCCCACCTCCTGATTCTTCCCACTTGAGAACCTTCCCTCCTAAAATATATAATTCATCCCTTAATGCAGCAAACCCGTAACCAAAGGCCTCCATTGGGCGGGAGTGGTCAGAAAGAACAACAGGAGGAACTGAGCCGACATCATACCACTCTCCTTGTTCAGTATCCCTTGTTCTAATGAAGCTATCGCCCCAATCGACTACAGTATATACACGATCATCCCCTATTACCTGAACCGCAAATTGCATTGCCCTCGAGAAAGGCCATATATCGTCCACTATGCACCATGTTCTATTCGATGGACTAAAAACCTCGAAAGTTCTTTGGTCAGTCAGGCCCACCTGGTCACTCAGAATATAGAATTTTCCTTTATATGATAAACCTAAGCAGTCCATCTGTGGATTGGACAGTGGCGGCAGTTCCTCCCATCTGCAACTTATGATTGGTTATGGCTAATATAGGGCATTAACATAATAAAAAGCAGGAACAAATTTAAATCACATATTAACTTATTTGCTTTTGCCAATCAAATGAACTTATTATGAACTAAAAAATGTTTTAAGAAAATAAATGAGAACTGAATTTCTATCAAACCAGCAAAAACAAAGTAAGGAGTTGAACAGTTGGAAAAAGTTCATGCTAGATTGAATACCCACCAAATATAACCTGTGCAAGAAAAATACCTCAATACATACAAAAAATAGCATGTAACAATAAACTTTTGTGAAATCTAGATGAAAATTTATATATGAACATACTTGTCTGTCATAGGATCATAAACCTCGGCAAGAGCAAGCCCTCGGGTGCAAGATAAGTTGTGTCCGCCAGCTACATAAACCTTACCAGAAACAACACTGCACGCAAAATTAGATCGTGGTGTTCGCATACTTGCCATGCGAGTCCATTGTTTCTTGTACGGATCAAAATGCACAACGTCATTTGTTATGAAAGGCCTTTGATGGGGAAATGCAGGATTATGTGGCAGATAAGACCCACCAATCACAAAAAACATATTGTAGACACTAACACAAGAAAATCCAACATGTTGGCAGTCAACATGACCAATTGGGATCTTGGGTATAGGATGCCATCTATCAGCCTCAGGATCATAGGCAACCCACTCATTGCTCGACCCTTCAGTAAGAACAAATAGCCAATCCCCACAACGTCCTTGTCTAGCTTTAAAGTTGGCATATTCGGGGCTGCGGATTAAATCTCTCCAGCTTCTTGAGACGGTTTCAAGCATTCCATGGTATCCATGGGACATCTTTGCCAAACATCTCAAAGCCAGGTCATCCGGCAATCCGGGAATAATAGATTGACCCACATGTTCCCTAAATTGCAGGGATTAACAAGCTGAACAGCATATTTGGAAGAAAGAAAACAAAAGGGGAAAGTGATAAAAGGATAAAAAGTTCGCAAACAAAAAATAACACTAAGAAATAAATCTAAAAGAAAGCCCATTAAGCTGATGAAAAGAGGGATGGTGTTGTTGGCAAATGGTTGACCATATGACATATTTTCCGATATAAGGCACTGACATCAAATCACTATTTCTAAGAAGGTTCACAAGTCAAATGGTCAGAATCCGTGAAGGCGTCAAGCAAAGGTACAGTTTCAAGACAGTGAGAAGCACGCATCCGAAATTTCACCTCAGTCGAGCATAGTAGAAATTATACTTCTTCTAAAACGTACTTTTATATGTTTATTAGGTCGATTTAGCACAGAAAATGAACAATGACAGAAACGAATGGGAAACAAGATACGGCAAAGACGATTATCTTACATGAGTTATGTCAACGGAATCTCATTGAACTTTCGCCTCCTTGAAATCAAAGTGTATGGCTTTCATATGCGATTGAGGAGCTGAAACAAAACGCCGCGAACAAGATTTCTGTTAGGGATCTCTTAGGCTTCAGGCAAGTTTCACGGCAGCAAAGGGAGGTAGTCGACAGCAGCGAGTTAGTCGTGTCTGACTTTATGTTGTGGGCCCTGTGGGCGTTTAGGAGTTTATATGGGTTTTATTTTAAGAACATGTAGGGCTTTATTTGTAGTTGTAACAAGCTTATTTCAGGTTTGACCCATTCTTGTTATTCAATGGCTTAATTGTAAGAATACACAGATTGCCACGAGAGACAGAATAATCAGAAATGCAGGCATCAGAGTCACGACCGTATATGAAAAGTACCTCGGACTTCTTCTTTAATAGGTCGATCAAGAACCAAAGAATTCAAAGGAATCTTGTCAAGTAGCAAGATGAACAATCGGAAGGTAAACTTTACGTCCGAGGTTGGAAGAGAAGTATTACTAAAATCGGTTATTCAGGCCATCCCCACCTATTCGATGGGTGTTTTTAAAATGCCAAAAAATTGTTGATGCAATTAAACAAAATGATGAGAAGATATTGGTGGGGGCAAGCAAATCAAGAAAGAAATATTAATTGGTTGAATTGGTCTCAAATGGGGCAGTCCAATAGCAAAGGAGGGCTAGGATTTAGAGAATTTGATGATGGAGGTTAGTAACCAATCCTAACTCTCTAGCAGCTACAGTTTTGAAGCTAAAGTACTTTCCAAAATCAGAATTCTTAAGTGCTGAGTTGGGTCGAAGCAGCCTCTCATATATCTGGAGAAGCATTTTATCAGCTAGACCACTTCGCAAAGAAGGACTTATTTGACATATAAGCAATGGAAAAACAGTGAAAATATGGTTAGATCCATGGCTACCTCAACCTGTGCTATACAAACGTCAAAGTGGAGACAGATTATTGGGAAATGATGCTCAAGTAGAAAGACTTTTAATAGCTGACAAAGAGGTGGAATTTTCCTTTAATTCAAACTATATTCATTAAAAAGGAAGCTGATCTCATTGCTCAATTGCCAATCAGTCAGTGCAACTAGTTTAGCGCCCTTGACTTTCATATGTGAAAAGGTGGGAATCGTAACACCGGGATGATGACAGCATGTGTCACACACTCCAAACACCAAATGCTTGATGTGAACATGCAAAAGTGTATAGTAATAATCGCAACAGATAAATAAAAATATTTAACTAAATACCAGAATTTTTATATACAAAAACACTAAAATAAAAACCATTCAAAGAGGTGATACAGATATCCATCATAATAAAATAAAAAGTCAAAATACATAGCCAAAAATGAGAAATAAATTCCATGATCAAAAGGCGACTACAAGTCACTCATCCTGCGGAACCAATTCCTCAGACTCAACATCATCCTCTACATTAAAATTTATGATTCCATAAAATGGAACTGTAGGGTAGGAATACCATAGTAAGATTATGAATCTTAGTATGTAATCAACCAAACAATCTAAGAGATAAAAATATATAAATACAACCAACGTGTATACATGCAATGATAAAACATGCATAAGACCAAAACCATCATTTTGGACCAAAACATCATTTTTCTTGAAAATAACATGTTTTTCCAACACACACCAAAAATCCATTTTGGCCCAAATCACGTCTATTAAATACCATCTTTCATTTTTAGAAAATAGCTCAAATATAAATCCACAATTTTTCCAGAAAATGAGTCACATATCCATTTATCAAAATCTGTCATTTTCCTAGAAATGACTCAATATATTCATTTTTCCTGTATACACCATGATCTCTCCTAAAGACCATTCGCATACCCTGACTCCTTTCGTCACACCACGGATAACGACTGTGCATGTGACTTCGTAACGAGTAATGCCTAGCTCTACATCCAGCGTATTCGTAACCAAGCATCCTCTAATCCTCGCTAGCAGAGGGACCACGAAGTAGGCATGAAAGTGTTAACATTTCGTCTAATCTTGTTGTTCCCCAATAATAACCCAAGGGACGTCACTAAGTTTATTATGCTCCCGAGTGACCAAAAGAACTCTACCGAGATAATGCCCCATCCCGACTTTGGGTCGTGATACGCTTGCACTCAAAAATATTTTCTTAACAATAAAATCCAGTTTTCAATTAAAAAACATGAAAATGCATGTAACAGTATAATAGATGTCATGACACATCACTTATAAGATAAAATACAACTATCACAGTCCAACTCCACAAAGAAACCCATCTTTCAATCCGGCCCAAGGCCCACATCCGACAATAACCAAAATCCATAAAACCAACACTTCACAGACCCAAGACCCATCATAACCAATCATACTATAGAAAACAAGTTGAGGCAGTGTTGGGGTTGAGTTCGGTGCAGTGATGGTGGCCGGCATAAGGCGGTGGTGGTGACGAGGTGGGTGGCGCATGGTGATTGGGTTGGAGGAGAAGAGGCTCAATTAGGGAAAGGGGTTTTCGCACTGGCTTGGGAAGGGAGGAGAGAGAGAGGGAAAAAAGGAAAGAAATGAAGAAAAAGATAAGAGAAAAAATATATATGTTTAATTTCTCACCGTTGGATCAATAGACCCCAAGATGAAGGGTCTAGGGTCTTAAAACAAGTAAAAAGGCTAATAAAACACAACAATTTAGAACACTCTCACCGAATTATCTAAATTCCAAAATATTGTACCTTTTAGCTATTATGACATCAAAATTATCCACATTGGATAGGGAAACAATCACTATAGTAGCTTTTAGCTACAATAAATCCAAAACTAAATTCAAATTTGATAGTTACTGTACATGTATTAAATACTTTTTTTTTTATATAACACTCTCTCTCTTCTGTCCATTTACATCCACAAACTTTCATCAGTTTTTTTAAATTAAATAGTAAAATATGATAATATAAAATCAAATAATAATTAATAATTAAAATATGATAAAATAAAATCAATTAAGAATTAAAAATTAAATATTTTTTTAAATTATTAATTACTCATTACTATATAATAAATAAATGGGTAATCTAATATGAAGACTTGATGTGAATAGCCAAAGTTAAATTCATCTTATATTATTTTATTATTATATAATAAAAAAATAGCTATTCCAATGTGGAGACTTATGTAAATGGAATAGCCAAAATTCAAATTCATCTTACATTCATCAAAATTAAACTTTACATATGCATAATCCATTAACAATTCTCTTAGTAATAATAAAATAAAATAGTAAAAATCAACAATAAAAAAATAATTTAAAATAAAGAGCCAATAAATAATAGACAATAATTAATAATAAGAAAAGCACATTAAAATAAATTACACAACTTAGGCAGTAATAATAATAAAATAATATAACCAAAATAATAATAACTAATTTAAAATAAAAGAACCAATAAGAATGATTAATAAAATAAATATTTAAAAACACAAAGAAAATGAGAGATATCACAGCCAGCCAGACAAGATAATTTGGAAAGGCAATACAGATGGTAACTTTATAGTTAGAAGTGCCTACCATTTTTACAAGGGAAGTGGATGGAGAGAATAAGGGGCCAACGATCTCACAATCCTAATCTTAGAGAAGAATGGACCAGAATTTGGAAGATCATCATACCTCTTGCGGCAAAAAAACTTTTTGTGAAGAGCTTGTAAGAACATGCTACCCACCAAGCTTAATCTATGCAAAAGGAAAGTACTGGATGATCCTACTTGCCCTATGTGTTTAATGGAACCAGAAAGCATAGAACATATACTGTTGGAATTTGTCTTAACAAATGATGTTCTCAGTTTATGTCACAGGAAAATACAGAAAAGTCAGAGCTCAGCCAAGAGTCTCAAAGAATTGATGCCGCAAATGTTCAAGAAATTGAATAAGGATAAAATGCAGGAGCTAGCTCTAATATTTTCGACCTTATGGTGGAGAAGAAATCAACTAGTGTTCAAGAATATTTACATTAACACAAACTCTGTAATCAAAAGAGTTAGACACTTGCAAGATGAGATCTCATCAGTAGAGACAAGACAAGCTACTCAAACTTCATCTATTAACTCAAGAAGAAGAATGTGGGAATGTCCACCTCAAGGCTTTTGCAAAATCAACCGGGATGTGGCAGTCGATAAGAATGTTTGTAAAATAGGAATTGGTGCTGCTGTCAAAGATGAAGATGGCAGTTTTTTAGCTACCTTGAGAGAGAAACAAGACTCAAATCCAGAACCTTTGTTAGTAGAGACCATAGCTGCACGTAGAACAGCCAAATTTAAATTGGAGCTGGGTATGTACAGAGTAATTTTGGACGAAGATTCCTAAATAGTTGTTAAAGAAGTCCAGCAGATGAAACAACAAGAGAGCTATTTTGGAATGATAATTTCAGATCTGAAAGAAACACAGGCTAAATATGACGAATGGTGAATTTGTCACATAAATCGTGAGGGTAATTCAGTTGCTCATGAGCTAGGAAAGGCTGCATTATATGTAACTAATTACATAGTTAACATGGAGGAAACTCCTAACTGTCTTCAATAATTGTAATTGATCATGTTATCAATGAATGAGGTTATTTAAAATAAAAAACTTAGTTGTAATTAGCTTTATTTTCTGTAACCTGTTACCGAGATTCCAGCGAGTGGTTAGCTGGTAAGGAGGATACAAATTAAGGCTAGTTTGAATACTAGGGTATTCTGAGAATACTTCACTACTATTTATTATTTTTTACCTATTTTTCATTACTTTCTACTCCTATATATTACTATTTAATATTTTATCATTACATTTTCATTACTTTTTCATTACTATTTACTGAATATCTGATATCATCTCACTACTGAAACGTAACCTAAACAAATGGAAAATAGAATAATAGAAGACTTAATGCCACTTTTGGAGTTGCTGATTTTCTCAAAAAATCAAGGTTCTAGCCTTTTCATCTTTGCACGTCTTTTTTTGCATTTGTTCTCATTTAGACTGTTATCAGTTGACATCAAAGGAGTTGATCTTGGTAGCTGAAATAGTAAACAATGGCAAAGGGTACCATACCAAGTATAAGGAACTTGAGAAGTTAATGCTAGGGATGAAGAACATCAAGATTAGAAGGGTGGGAAACCATCCGATGTTCTTGGATGATTTATTGAAGAAGATGGACCTGATATTGGAAACATTGAATGAGGGACACCCACCTCCACTTGAGAATGAAATAAATGCAAAGAGTGCTAGAGCTTTAGGGGGAATGCAATTTCACTACATTAAGCTGGAGTTTCTGATGTTTGAATAGGAAAACACGACAGGGTGGATCTATAAGGTGAACCACTATTCTGCATTACACCCTATGCCGGACCATCAAAGATTTTGATGTCTTCTTTCTATATGGAGGTTGATGTGCTAGTTTGGTTTGAGGATGGAGAGGAAACTAGCGGTTTCCACGCCTAGGATTCTTTTATCCAAGCCTTGTAGGTCAGGTTTGGGAGTTCATCCTACGATGACACCATGAAGGCTATTACAAGGCTGAGGTAGACTTCTAGTGTGGCAGATTACAAAACTTAATTTGAGGTACTTTCTAATTGCCTAAGAAGAGTCTTGAAGAGTTACAAACTTAGTTATTTTCTTAGTGCACTTAAAGATGAAATTAGGCTCTCTTCAAAAGACTCTAATCACATAATTTCACTCTGTTTTTGGGTCAGCTAAAATCCAGGAGAAATATATTAATAGCCCAAGGAGGGGAAATAAACCTATGAGTTATTACATTTCACCTTCACCAAGATCCTTGAGTGGTGTGGAAAGCTCAGCATTGCCACCTTCTTAGTGGCGGACCCACGTTGAGCCCCCCAAATTTGTTTGAAAATTCAAAATACCCTTAGATCTTATTCATAATTTTATAAATATAGAAAATGATCTCTAAACAATTTATAATTCCCATATGCTCTCTAAAAAATTTATAAATATAGGTCTTCTTCATAATTTTATAAATATACCTAGAAATGTCTCTCTCCCCCTCTCTCTCTTTCCGGTGTTTTTCCTATAATCCTAGAATTTTGTATAATTTGTATACATTATCCATTTTCAAGGATGTGCCTTACCAAAATTAAATTAAAATTAAGTTTAGGAAAATTGATAAACTTATTAATATGGATCCCAAAGTTTTTGTTATACAAAATTAGATTTCTTAATATGGAATTCAAAGTGAAAATATAAGAAAAATCATTTGAAATTGATTATTTATATGATAAATAAGTGAGGTTTTATCCTATAGCATTCATTGAGGAAGAAATTTTTTTTTAAGGTCTCAATTATAGTATCATATGTTTAATATGATACGAAAATATTTAGATTTTATATGAAACTTGATAAATTAGCTTACATATTAGAATAAATATAATTGTCTAAAAGATCACTTGATAGTTTTTATGAAATAAATAAATTCTAAACATTTCATTACAAAAATAATAATAGATAAATTTTATTCCATAAAACTTTATAGTCAAAATTTGAAAAATATATTAATTTTTATTTTTAGAATTTTATTTCTATATGTATGTAACAAATTATCAAGATCTAATCTTATATACGTGTCACACATTAGAATGTGAGACTTTTCCTTACATTTATAAAGTGAAAATTAGTTCTTTCTACAACCAATGTGAGATAATCCCAATAATCTTCCCTCACACATTGGGCCTTGATTTGGAGTAGTGACAACTCATTTCTCTCATTGACTGTTGGGTATGAGATTTTTGGTAAATTTAGACTCTGATACCAATGTAGGGTAGTCTTGGACCTCTCTCAACTCTAAAAACTAGCTCAAAAGATGAGGTTTTTCCATATACTTATAAAGTGACCACTAATCTCTTCCACAACAGATGTACGACAACCCCAATAACATAGCACCCAACTTTTTTATAGCTCATCTTACCACCAGTAGTATGATGGTCAAACAGAGATGGTGAACCAGTACTGTGTCTAGTAATATCTAAGATGCTTTGTTCATACTTACCCTAAGAGTGTCTAACTTGGTTATCGGGGGGGGCTTATCACCTAACTTGCTCTCTTTGAGGCCTTGTACGGGCTTCCTTCACCTACCCTTCTACAATACGTCTCAGGCACTACACATAATGAAGCAGTGGATTGCCACTTTAGATCACGAGATGAGATCTTAGCTCTACTAAAGAAGAACCTGTTAGCGGTACAGGCTTCTATGAAACGACAATATGACAACCATCACACCAAGCGTGAATTTGAGGTGGGAGATCGGGTATACCTCAAGCTATAGAAATACAAGCAGCAAAGTGTCGTTCAACGCCCAAGTTCTAAATTTTCTCCTCACTACTTCGAACCCTTCATGGTTTTACAACGAATTAGGGAGGAAGCTTATAAATTAGAGCTGTCGTCGGGTCCTCAAGTCATCCAGTGTTCCATGTGTCTTGCCTTAATAAACACTTGGGCCCTTTAGTTGTTCCTTCCTCGGGCTTGAAAGTGTCTTGCAACAACAGATGACCCAGTTCGATAACCAACCTTTGATTGAGCTGTCCTGATTGGTTATATAAAATTCATCTCATTTCATCTAAACTTATCATTATAATTCTTTTTAAATTCTCATACAAAATATAATAAATAATTTTATTTTTTTAAATTTTATATATAAAATTAATATTAAAAAATTATATTATAAAAATATTTTATTTATTACTATTTAAAACATCTCATCTCATCTCATCTCATCTCATATGTATAATCAAATGGGACCTAATAAAAATGAGTGCCACATACCTGAAGAGGAATCCACTTGAGTTTTTCGATTGAATAGCTCCGCCGACAATACTTCAACCTTGTGGACAATGCCTTTTTAAGGGGCCGGGAGCAGATGTTAGGGATCCCTTAGGCTTTAGGCAAGTTCCATGGCAGCAAATGGATGTAGTCGACTGTAGCTGGAGTTAATCGTGTCTGGTTTTATTTTGTGGGGCCTGAGGGCGTTAAGACTCTTTTGGGTCTTTATGTTAAGAACATGTACGCTTTTCTTTGTAGTTGTATCGGGCTTGTTTCAGGTTGGGTCCATTCTTGTTATTCAAGGGCTCAATTATAATAGGAAGTGAGGGCCACGAAGAAGGACTAACAGAAGTGATAGTTAAAGAGGCTGAAATGCTAGTTCTGGCAGAACATAGAATAGAGGAGGAGGTTCTTAAGGCTAATTCTGTTGAGGCAGATGAAGAAGGAAGTGGAAGGTGGAGAAGGAAAGTAAGGGGGAAGGTAACAGAAAATGATGTCAGTAATACAGATAGTATACATGAGAGAAAAAGGAAATGTAAATATGAGAAGGGGAATAATAGGAAAAAACAGAGAAAAAATGAGACAAGGGCAGAAGGGGAGGAGATGGAAGAAACAAGAAAAGAAGAGGTGGAGGCTGTTAAGCAGCCCCACCTATCCCAATGAAAACACTAAGTTGGAACTGCCAAGGGCTTGGGAACCCTTGGACAGTTCAAGACCTCTACCAGATGGTGGAGGAGAAGAGACCCAATGTAGTTTTCTTAATGGAAACTAAGATGATTAGTAGAAAGGCTGAAGTAATAAAAAGAAGGCTGAGATGTGATGGGTTTATGGTAGTGGAACCTGTGGGAAGGAAGGGGGGTCTGATCATGCTATGGGACCATACTATTACTGCTGAGGTGGCCAACTACTCACAAAGACATATTAGTCTTTGGATTAAGAATGGAAACAGACATGAAAAGTGGTTACTCACAGGGTATTATGGAGAACCTGAGGTTAGCAAAAGAGGGGCCTCTTGGAGGTTCTTTTCATCACTCAAACTAGACATGAACACAGGTTGGGGAGTTATTGGTGATTTTAATGAAATAGTTGCACACGATGAGAAAATGGGTGGTAGGCCAAGGAAGGAGAGTCAAATGGCAATGTTCAGAAATGTGCTAGGAGACTGTGGATTGTTTGACTTGGGTTGGAGAGGAGATAAGTTTACCTGGAGCAATAAACATGAGGATGATACTTTTACCAAAGAAAGATTAGATAGAACTTTGGTTAATGCAAAATGGAAAAACTGGTTTAAGGAGAGCTGGACAGAGGTGATGGTGGGCAGATGTTCAGATCACAGGCCATTACTATGGATTATAAATCAAGAAAGAAGAGAGGGGGAGTGGAAGAGAAGGGTGTTTCGATATGAAGCCAGCTGGGCTATGGAGGAAGAATGCTCTGAGGTACTAAAGCAAGTGTGGAAAAAAGAAGGCACTCACAATCTGCACTCATATCTGGAAAGGAGCAAGTCTGCTTTATTAAGGTGGAGCAGACATAAAGGGGTTAACTCCGAGAAGGAAATAAGAGAGAAAACATCAGAGTTGAAAAGGTTGCAAGGAGATGAGTGTGAAGAGAGCCAGCAAGCAATCAAGACACTGCAAAGGGAATTAGAAAAAATGCTAGAACAAAAGGATTTGAAGTGGAGACAGCGAGCCAAGCAAAACTGGTACCAGCTAGGGGATAAAAACACTAAGTTCTTTCATAGTTGTGCTACTCAAAGAAGAAGTAAGAACAAAATTTTAGAAGTGAGAGATGAAGATGGAAGATGTTGGTCCAGACAAGAAGAAATTGAGATGGCATTCAATGACTATTTTGGGAAGCTATTCACCACCTCAAACCCGAGTTCAGAAGACTTTGAGAATTGTATTGCTCAGATGGAACCTAAAGTCACCAACCACATGAATGAGGGACTGTCAAAGGTCTTTACAAGAGTGGAGATTGAGGAGGCTCTTCATCAGATGGCACCTTTAAAGTCCCCGGGACCAGATGGCTTTGGAGCTTGCTTCTATCAAGAGCATTGGTCTATCATTGGAGATGAGGTCAGCAGAATCATCCTTTCCTGGCTGAATGGTAATTCTCTTGCCCCTTCTATTAATCATACTTTTATAGCACTCATTCCTAAGGTTAAGTGTCCTGTAAAAGTTAGTGATTATAGGCCAATCAGCCTCTGTAATGTGGTTTATAAGATCATGTCTAAAGTCTTAGCCAATAGGATGAAAAAGTTTCTGAATGTAATAATCTCTCAAAATCAAAGTGCTTTTATACCAGGGAGATTGATAACTGACAATGTAATGATAGCATATGAGCTTTTGCATTCTATGAAAGCTAGAAAGAAGGGAAGAATGGGAGCTATGGCCATCAAGCTAGATATGTCAAAAGCTTACGATCGAGTGGAGTGGGGTTTCCTGGAAGCAGTCATGAAAAAACTGGGTTTTGGTGCTAATTGGATCCAGCTTATCATGGGCTGTGTGAAATCAGTGTCCTACTCAGTATTAGTTAATGGACAACCAGGACCTGTCTTTTATCCTTCCAGAGGATTGAGACAAGGAGACCCTTTATCTCCTTATCTCTTCTTGCTGTGTGCTGAAGGACTCTCAACTCTTTTGAATTATTCAGATTTGAAAGGGGTAACAAGGGGGGTGAATGTGGTAAGGGGAGGAGTTAGAATCAATCATCTTTTGTTTGCAGATGATTGTGTTCTATTTGGAAGGGCAACAGTGGAGGAGTGGCACAAGATTCAAGATCTTCTCCAGGTATATGAAAGGGGCTCAGGTCAGGTTCTTAATAAAGAAAAATCTGCCATCTTTTTCAGCTCAAACACACAGTTAATTGAGCAATCCCGCATACAAACTGCTGGGGGATCAATTATGGTAGGGTCTTATGAAAAATATTTGGGGCTACCTTCAGTAGTTGGAAGATCCAAGTACCTTACTTTCAGGGGCATCAAGGAAAGAGTGTGGAAAAAAGTAACCAATTGGAAAAACTCTTTCCTTTCAGCAGCAGGAAAGGAAGTTCTCATTAAAGCAGTTCTTCAAGCAGTTCCCACATACACCATGAGTGTATTCTTGTTCCCAAAAAAGCTATGTCATGAACTTAATGGTTTGATGGCTAAATTCTGGTGGGGCAATCAGAAAACTAATAAAGGTTTGCATTGGGGTAGCTGGGACAGATTGGGACAGCAAAAAGGAAAAGGGGGTCTTGGATTCAGAAATGTGGAGTTTTTCAATTTGGCCTTACTTGCTAAACAAGGATGGAGAATTCTTTCAAATTCCACAAGTCTGGTGGCCCAGATTTTTAAGGAAAAGTATTTCAGAAAGTCATCTTTTTTGGAAGCAAAATTGGGAAAAAGACCCTCTCATATCTGGAAAAGTATAAAGCAGGCTTCTGAGTTAATCAAGGAAGGGATGAGATGGAGAGTTGGGAATGGGAAAAACATAAAGATATGGAAGGATAAATGGCTATCTGTCCCTTCTAGTTTCAGTGTCCAGTCTCTAGTCTCGAGGCTACACAGAGAGGCATTGGTGAAAGAACTGATTATAGAAGAGGAGAGGAACTGGAATGAGGCTCTAATCCGTGAGATTTTTGTGGAAGCTGAAGTGGAGCAGATTCTCAGTCTTCCAGTGAGCAAGACAGGTGGTGATGATAAAATGGTATGGGGTCCTTCACGAAAAGGGCTCTTCTCGGTGAGAAGTGCTTATTATTTAGAGATGGAAAGAAGGAGGAGGAATAAAGGGGAGTCTTCAACAGAACTTAACAGAGATGCGAGATGGGATAACATTTGGAAGCTGAATGTTCCAGAAAAAGTAAAACTCTTTCTATGGAAAGCTGGAAATAATTACATAGCTACTAAGAGCAATTTGATGGCAAAAAAAGTAACGGGTAATGATCTATGCCCAATTTGCAAATTACACAAGGAGTCAGTTATGCATGTCCTATGGCAGTGTGTGGCATCATCTGATGTTTGGATTGAATCCAGTGTTAGAATTCAGAAGTGGAGGATATCTGAAGATAACTTTCTGGAATTGATAGAGAAGATGGATCAGATTCTGTCCAAAGAAGAAATGGAAGAAGTAGCTATGGTTATGAGAAGCATTTGGCTAAGGAGGAATCAACTGGTGTTTGACAACAAATTTATTCCACCTAGGCAACTTATCAACTCAGCGAGGGAGCAGCTCAGAGAATTCCAGAGGGCCAAATTAACAACAGTACATACAAATTCCAACAGAAGGCTCATAACACTAGAAGGATGGAAGAAGCCCACAGCAGGGAGTGTGAAAGTCAATTGGGATGCAGCCCTTGATCAAAAAAGAGGGATAGCTGGTCTAGGGATAGTAATAAGGGATGAAATGGGAGAGGTTCTCACTGCCTGTTGTGATCAGAGACTACATGTTCAACTTCCAGCCATGGCCGAATGTTTAGCACTCTGGAAAGCTTTGGAATTATGCAGAGATCTTGGCTTCTGCCGAGTCTTATTTGAGGGTGATGCTCAGGTAATAATCAAAGCTGTTAATGGGGAAAACTCAGACTATCCTTTATATGGCAGCATTGTGATGGATGTGAAGGAAACGCTTAAGTATCAGAAGGGATGGAAGATTCAGTATGCACAAAGAAGCTCAAATGGTGTGGCACACAGGTTAGCTAAGGAAGCCTTACACATAGATACAGAGATTATATGGATGGAAGAGTCACCATCATGTATAGCTGAGAGCATAGAGAGGGATAAAAGATGTAATTCTGATAACGTTCATTGATGAATACATATTTGTTTACTTCTAAAAAAAAAAAAAAGGGCTCAATTATGATTAGCCTTCTTTTCTATTACTTGTTACTGAGAGTCTAGCGAGTAGTTACCTGGTGAGGAGGATACAAAAATGAAGAAATGTTTTGGTCACATTACATGAAAAATAGAAGGCTTAACACCACGCTTGGAGGTGCTGATTCCTTCAAAAAAATCAAGGTTCTAGCCTTTTCATCTTTGCACTTCTTTTTTCGCATATGTTCTCATTTAGACTGTTACGAATTTCAGAGGAAACCTACTTCGTGAAATGTACTAGAGATGAAGTAAATCACATTTGGAACGGAATAACCTAATGCTGACCCTCAAAGCCATTACAATAGTCAACTTACAGGGTGAGGTTTAATGGGATAAATATATAATCTTTGTGGTGTTGGGATTGCCATCGTCGTAACGAAAATTAAAAGAAAATTGTCTGTTTGCGTCTGCCTCTCTTCTAATTGTGCTACCATAAAAGGAGCAACCCGACCAGTTTCCAACTAAGGAAAAGGTAAATTCATCCCGGCTCATGGGTCAAAATGACCTTGTTGTCAAATCTTTTTAAGTATTTGGGATCAGGATGATCACATGATTTATCTTTATTTTCTATTTTATTATTTTTAATCGTACTCCAATCATTTAAATAAAAAAATACTTAATAAATATGGCTAGAATAACTAAATTTCAAATTCTCTAAAGAAAATATTGAAGTATCGTTCATCTGTGTCACAATAATACTCATCCATGACATATGTAAGATTAAATAGATATATATATATATATATATAAAGAAAAAAAAACTGAAAGGTCAAAAACTCTAAAAATAGGAAATATTAAACCTTAGAATAAAACTAGCTTGCTTACTTAAGTGTACTGCTCAGAAAAAAAAAAATTTAATGATTAAGGAAGTAATTTTTAATATATTAATGTATTTTTTATTATTTTAAAAATATTGAAATATATTTAAAAAATATAAAAAGAAAAAGGAGGTAAAATAAAAATAATAATTTTGACTTGTACGGTGGCTATAGCAGCACGGCTCTAAACCTTAATATATCTCTCTACCTCTTTGAGGGGTGGTCATGACCATCACCCTCCTTCTTTTTTTTTTTTTTTTTTTTTTTTTTGAGAAATAGACTTTATTCATTCATAAAAATGAAATTACATTTGTAACCTAATACAATTACAAGCTAACTATTCACAATTGAGGCTTCCTCAATACACAAATTCCTTTGTGACTGGTATAGTCTTAACTTCTATAACTCTAAATAGACAACCGTATCAGAGACAATACTCTGCCTAAATCAAAGATTTCATCCCCTACCCTTCTGAGGGGAAGAGGGCTTCCAAACATCACCCTCCAAATGAGAAAATGACTTTCACTCTATAGACAAAATGTCCAAGAGACTATTTCTTTTTTTATTTTTACCTAAACAAAAGCAAATAACAAAAATAAAAAGATAGATGTGAAAATAAAAAATTATAGTTTGAAAAACTGTAGATCCATATTTTCAACCTTGTAGAAAAAAATACAAAAACAAATAGATTGTGGTGGCACGTGAGGGACACGCGATATCCTAGAAGTGTAGTTGTTAGTTGAGTTTGAAGAAACCAAGGGCTCTTGTCCCTACCGTGTGTGGTGACAGTAGGAGCTTCCCTATACGATGGCATGTGGAACTCAAGTGCACTTTGACCCGCGAGTGTGACTTACACACCGCACTGTTTGACGAAATTCTTTACCCGTTTGAACCATCGGCAGGTTGGAAATTCTATGGTGGGACAAATGGTGGTCATTGGCCTTTGGAGAACAGAAAATTAGCATTTCACAACACTTTGGACTTAAAACACAACGAAAAAAAGAAAAAAAGATCACTACACACTGTCTAGTCTAAACAAATGGAAGGAGGGAGGGAGGAGCTCCTCTGGCTTGGGTTTTGCTAGAGGCGAAACTCGTGACCATCACTTGATCTCCCTAAGAATAGCACCTAGTTTAGATGAAGTCTGTAACAGCCCGCTAGAAATTTAATTGTGAAATTTCTATTAGTTTTAAGAACCTCGTGAAGACCCCATAAGTTTTCACGAATCCATTAATCGTATAGGTTTTAGTTTAACTACATAGTTAGTGTTATTATTTACTATGGTATCTGAAGTGTGTTTTTGATTATTGGAGATAGTTAGAAGTGTCAAAATGTATTATGGTTTGTGCCATTAGACTCGGAGGGTTATTTAAGGTCTTATGGCACAATAACACTTTTTCATATTTGCGGACGAAACGTCTGATCAAAACTGTAGATATTATTGGATAAAAATATCTTGAGCTAATTTTTGTAGATATTATTGGATAAAAATATTTTAAACTAATTTTGTGGATATTATTAGATAAAAATATTTTAAACTAATTTCGTGGATATTATTGGATAAGAGAGTCCTACACTTAACTCTCACTTCGGGTAAGAGAGTCCCACACTTAACTCTCACTTCGGGTAAGAGAGTCCCACACTTAACTCTCACTCCAACCTCATCTCTTCCATATCTCATCCATAAGTATCTCCAGCCACCCCTCCGCACGAAATTATCTTCATTTACACTTTCCATTAAAAGAATATCAAACACTCTCTCTTGGATAGTTTTTATGAGTTCTTTTGCACGCCCATTTCGAAACTTTTGTAAATGTTTTATCATAAAGTATCCTTCATATAAGTTGTTCCTTTTTTAGTCTAGTTTACATAGATATCTTATTTTTCCTATTTGAAGATCATTTGGTTAGTAAAATATTATGTAAACTATAGAAAGGTCATTCTGAGAGATAAACTGGAGAATATGTTATAGTTTGGAGTTTTTGACCAAGCTAATGGATAAATATTGGTCCAAAATTTTTATGGAGTATTGTTAACATGTATATATGACTATTGGTTGAGGATTTTTGCATGATTAAAGGTTTTGATGAAAGATTTTCTTAGATTTAGAAACTTAGAAACTGGAAGAGGAAAAACAGTTTCTGTTTTGAGAAAGTTTAACTCTTTGGTGGTCTAAACCTATTCCAATGACTTTGATAATTTTATTGGAGGATCCTAAGCATCTTATATACATGTTATATTATTATTTTGAAGATATTTGATGTTAGTTTCAAAGATATGAAATTTTATGCAAAGAGATATTCAGATAAGCCAAAGTGTAAATATTCTTGGCTAAATTTATATTTTGGTTAATTTTTAACCATGTGATCTTGAATTAGAAGCTTATATATGTTTTAGGATATCTTTTTAAACCATGTGATGGTTTGGTTTGAAGATCACATATTTATAAGTCATAGATCAAAAGGTTGATCAAAACAAGTTGGAAACAAAAATCAATAGAAATAGCATATGGGAATTTCGGCCCTATGGAGTTTTAATAGTTGTGATTGGTTTTAAATTTTTCTAAATTGATATTTGAATTGAGGATAAAATTTACATGATGCATGTAAATTTTGGTGACTTTTGGAGTTAGTATGCAAAATCCTTAAGTTATGGGTAAAACGGTCATTTTCTTACATGCAGAGAGTAAAATGGAAATTTTACTCTTTAAGTTAGTATTTTCCATATTTCAATTTATTAGTGATTTAGTGCTAACTTTTAGAATCACTAATTACAGTTCCTCATGATCGCGCTTAAAGTTTTATAAGAAACGCGGAGATCGAGGTAAGTTAGCTTTTAACTTACTAACAGTCTACTGTGTATGTGTGCTAAGTAAAGGAACTACAGTGTATGTATGTATGTTATCATATATGTCATGCCATGCCAAGTTATCACGTAATTGTGTATTATACAGAATATATTCTGTCATCAATTTTTATCTGTTACATAATGTATTCTGTCATGTATTACTGTACATTACAAGTATGTCATGTTAAATATATTGTCTATTATATGTTATGCCATGTTACGAAATGTTTCTATCTCAAGTTGGTCATGTATTTCAAGTTATGTTCAAATCACGTTATGTTACGTCAGGGTTTCAGTCCTTTCGTATTCCAGTCACGTTTCATCTTGAGTACATTCAGTTTGTGTAGAATACGTGGGGCCACAACAACTGTGGAGTATGTATTTAATTGCATTGTGATGTGTAGAATATATGAGGTCACAACAACTGTGGAGTATGTATTTACACGTAGAATACATGGGGCCACAACAGCTGTGGAGTATGTATTTTTCATGTTAAGTCAAGTTTGCGTAGAATACATGGGACCACAACAACTGTGGAGTATGTATTTACACGTAGAATACATGGGGCCACAACAACTATGGAGTATATATTTTTCATGTTAATTCAAGTTTCAGAGCAAGTTCATGCTAAGTCAAGTTTCAAATCAAGTTCATGTCAAGTCAAGTTCAGTTCATGTTTCAATTTCAGTTATGTCAATTATGCTATATTGTATGCTAAGTTATGTTTTAATTACTTATGAATTTGATTATGCATTTATGCTTTTATTGTCATCCATGCATCATTAGCCTGTGTGGAAGTTTTTTTTTTTTTTTGTTAACTTGCTGAGATTTGTAATCAAATCTCACTATGGTAGTCTTAACTACTATTCCCCCGAATGGTAGATCTTGTTACAGGACCTGAAGGAGGATCAGGAGCTGACCAACTAGACACAGTCGACTGAACGACGGTGCGTTGTTAATGTTAATATAGTAGTTAAATTACTACTTGAACGATGAAGTTGCATCTCCAATACTTTTAGATCATAACTATTTTGGACTAGTGTTGTGATCTTAGTTATTCAATGGATCTTTATATATGAAGTATGTTTTAAGTATTGGGAATATTTTCAGTTTGGTGCATAGTATTGCTAAAAAAAAATTATCCGCTGCGAATATTGCATAATGTTATATGCATGTTAGGAATATTGCATCTTATATGTCATGAACGGGGGCAGGTAACCTTGTGTTGCATGTCTCGACGCTTCAAATATCCGTCCGATCCCAAACGGAATTTGGGGGCGTCACAAAGTCACTACTAGTGAGAAGCAAGGAGGCCACTCAGCCATCCCAGATCTCTAGTGGTCAAGGCCACCCTCTATTCTTTGGGAGTAGGGCGACCCCTTTTATTGAAAAGAAGAGGTCAATTTACATTTTCATTAATCTAGTCTCTTTTTTAATTTTAAATATTGATTATTGATTATTATTATCATGACACATAGATTGTATACATTTCTAAAATGAATCATAATGCATATTTATTACAAGCCACATGACGGGCTTTATTAAGAATTTTGGCAAATCTGTAAAAATCAATTGAGGACTGAACTTGATAGTAGATGAATGGAAATTCCAAACTAAAAATTAGGGATTAGTATTTAGAAAAAGATATTCATCGATGGTAGGGGCGGGAGGAAGGGAAACCAAATTAATAAGGTGAAACGTAGGAGTAAGGGTGAAAAAAAACCAGTGAACTGGTATAACAGACCAAATTGGTGGGTCAGTCTGGTTTTAAATTGGTTCAATCTGGTACCAGTTTCCCTTTTTCAAACACTGGGCCAAATTGGATCAGACCGTTTCATATATATATATATATATATATATATATTAATTTTTTATATTATATAAAGTATTTTATATGACTTATTATATTATATATAATTTATATATAATATATAATTATATATAAAATAATTTTGTATTATATTCTAAATTACTAATTAATATAACATTAAATTTTAAAATCTTATATAGATAACTATATATTATAACTATATCGTTATACATTATAATATACTATATTATATAATATAGTATGTTGAGGGAAAAATGAGTGTATTGGCATATTCTTATAAAAACCTGTGTAAAATAGTATTGTAACAAGTGTTGTTGTAGAAAGGCTTGAAGTGTGCTTGAAGTGTGCTGATTATTGGTCAAAACAGATGTCTTCACTTGACCCTCGCTCAACAGGGCACTCGAGCGAACTCAGGCAAATTGTTCCGCTCGACACTGAATTCGAGCGAACTCAGGCAAATTGTTCCGCTCGACACTGAATTCGAGCGAACTCAGGTAGAGTGTGCCGCTCGACGCTCGCTCGACACTAAGCTCGAGCAAACTCAGGTAGAGTGTGTCGCTCGACCCTCACTCAATACTTCGCTCCAGCCAATGTTCCAGATCGCTTACAATTTAGGACTTTCAAGTGCCTCCTTTGATTGGAACTATAAATAGAACAGCTTAACTTCTGTTCTAAGTGTGGAGAATCAGAGCAAAAACCCTAAGGGTCTCCAAGAACTTTTTAGAGCAACCTCTCCCCCACTTGGTTGATTCTCTCTTGGATAAACACTTCTTCATCACACCATACTCAAAATCAACTCTTACATGAGTGCATTGAAGTGGACATATTTGTTGGTCGGAAGAGTCTGGAGCTGCTCTTGATGCAGAGATTGAGAGGTTCTCGTGGGAAGCTATAGAAAGGTTGGAGTTTCGACACTATATGCATTTAGAGATCGAGTGGGTCACTTGTGGTGTTGCAAGCCAAGTTTAGCTACTATGAATGTTTTGTGAGTGTTTCTAAATTGGTTGTAACAAACTAAAATTTCTATAGTGGATTTGAGGTGGTGTCTTACACTCGGATTGGTTTTAGATTTTGAAGATATTCTTCAAATGAGTTTACACTCTGTGATCAAAATTATGTGTTAATTATTTGTATTATTTGATTAATTTACTAACTGCTTGGTTGACCAATTTTTAAAAGGCCATAAAAATTGGATTACATTTATTCACCCCTCTCTAGGTATAGTGTTGTGTAGAACCACTGCTTTTTCAATTGGTATCAGAGCGGGTTCACTCCGCTAGGATTTAGTTCCTGAGTGTGATTTTGTTATAGTGGTCTAAATGGATAGGTCTCAATCACTCACATCTCTACCATTTTTTTATGGAAACAACTATGCGTATTGGAAAGTTCGAATGAGAGCTTTCCTTAAGTCTGTGGATGAACGAGTGTGGACTTCTGTAACAAAGGGATGGAAACAACCGGTTGCAGTCATTGAGGGAGTCCAAACCCCCAAGCATGTAAAAAATTACTCTAGGGATGAAGTCAACGAGTGTAGTTGGAATAGCAAAGGCCTGAATGCGATGTTCATGGCTGTGTCCCAGGAGGAGTTCAAGAGAATCTCCATGTGTGAAAATTGCAAAGAGGTATGGGACATTCTTGAGGTTACCCATGAAGGTACCAAGACTGTAAAGAATTCTAAACTTCAAATGCTGACCACCAACTTTGAAGAACTTAGGATGAAGGATGATGAAACTTTTGATGGCTTCTATGGCAAACTTAATGATATTGTCAATTCTCATTTTAATTTAGGGAATAAAATACCTGGGAACAGAATTGTGAGAAAATTCCTTAGATCTCTTCCTAAGAGGTTTCGTCCCAAAGTCACTGCGATAGAAGAAAGCAAAGACTTGGACAACATGAGGATTGAAGAGTTGGTGGGTTCCTTACAAACCTATGAACATACTCTTCCTATGGATAAGAGAAACAAGTCCATAGCCCTCAATGCTATTAGAGAGGAGTCTGGTGAATCTTCTGATAAACTTGCCATGAGTGACAAGGAGATAGCTTTTTATGCTAAAAAATTAAGGAAGATGTTTGCCCAGAAAAACCCAGGACAGGAGAAGAGAAGGTTCAAAGGTTTTAATGGGGTTCAAGTTCAGAAAACTGAGAAAGAAGCTATAAGCGAGACACTAGAGCTGTCAATGACAATATTTAGTGCCATGAATGTCATGGTTTTGGTCACATTCGATTTGAGTGTGCAAATTACAAAAAGGCCAAAGAGAAAGCTAATGTTGCTTCCTTGACTGATAGTGAGTTTGAGTCAAGTGACTCATAAGAGAATTCTCTCATTAAGAAAAATCTCAACTACAGGGCTTTCACTTCCTCAGTTGTAAGGAAAAGTCATAGCAGTGAATCAGTGGTTGAAATTGAGAGTGTTTATGAAAATGAATCCGGGAATGAAGATGACTTGCAGGAAATCTATGAGAAGTTGTATAAGAAATGTGTGAAATTGAGGAAACTCAATAAAGCACATATTGAGGAAATAGATTTATGCAAAAGAGAAAATGAAGGACTCCAAGGCAAACTAAGAGAAGCCATTGGTCTAACAGATGAGTTACAAAAGAGGAATGTGACTTTGGAAGATAAAGTGACAACTCATGAAAGTGAGCTAACTTTGTTAAATACTAAGTTACAGAAATTCTCCATTGGGACAAACCAGCTTGACAAACTCCTAAGTTTAGGAAAGTCCTCTAGTAATAAGAGTGGTTTAGGCTACTTTGAAGATAATCCTGATGCTCCTTCAAGCTCAAAAGTCTCTTATAAAAATGTGAGAAACACAATGTTTGTTCCTGCAATGACTGAGAATAGGAAGACTCATCCATCTGAAAAGGGTAAGAAACTTTTGTAAGTGCAAAAGTCTATCCTCCTCCCAAAAGACAAGGAGCTCGCAACATGAGCCTCATATGTCATCACTGTGGAAAGATAGGCCATATTAGACCAGACTGTTTTAAATTAATGAGTCACTTTGTGCATGCTCCTACATTCATTAAAAGTATAACTGTTTATCCTTCTAGAAGGGATAAGAATTACATGAATGACCCGAAGAATGTCTCAACATTCTTGAGACAAAGAGTTCACAAAGCAAGCCCCATGTGTCATCATCGCGATAAGATTGGTACATCCGACCAAACTGTTTTCAGCTTAGGAGGAGCTCCAAGAGAATTGAAAAGCCCTACTCAAGAAAATGGGTACCAAGGTGGATCATCCAAAAGGGAAAGACGCAAGCCACACATGGTTTTGGTGCTGTAGACTAACAGGTGTGCATTATATGCATCACATGCTTTACATGCATTTTCGTTTTATTTTGTTGTTGATGTTTATTTTGTGTTTGTTAGTTGTCTAGTTTCATTGTCATTGATTGCTGCCCTTACATGCACTCCATGATTGCGCTATATGATAGTGAGGTTGTTAATTCTAAAATCTAGGTGCATGTGTCTTTTGAGATTTGTATCATATACCTATGTTTTACAAAGGTTTAGAACATGAGTATCTCTTGTAATCTGTGACTGGCATCACACACTTCACTCCAAACTCGATCAATTGACATTTTGCCACTTGTGAGTTTATTGGGGAGGCAATCAAAGGTGGTAGGAAGCTCTACCTATATATAGAATTGACCACGGGCTAGATGACCTCATTATAGTTCACTTATGCAAAAATATGGTATCTCAAAAGGAAAAGAAAAAGTGATATTGTTATAATAAAAAAAAAAGGTGAAAAACAGAATAAGTTTTCTGTTTTCTTGAACATACTGAAACAAGTATTTAAACAGAAAGATTCAGGTTCTAGCAGCATTGGGTTTGACTTTCTGTATTTTGGAAGAGCTTCCCAAGCATTTATGGTTTTATGTTCAACCCAACCCCGCTCACGCTTTACGGTTGAAATTTCTTGATTGAGTAAGGACCACTTTAAACACGCACGTCTATATTCCTTGTGATACTTTGTTTTTACCTGCGTGTTTTATGAGAATATGATGCTCCTCTGCATTTGATATGTACTCTTGGTTTGAAAATTGACTTTCCCAGCATTTATCCAAGTCATGTGAGTGTTGTGTGTTTCAAAACTGGGCAAAATATGCATTTTTAGAGGTCTCGCTCAACCCTTACTCGACACTGCTTGAGCGACAACCGCTCGACAGGCTGCTCGAGAGTTTAAGTTCACTCGAGCGAAGGCTTGTTATAAAAGCCCTAGCGCCGCTCGAGCAGTGCACGTTTTTCTCTTATTTCCTTCTTCCCGTGCGTTTCATCTCCCTTTCTAAAAAATATTCGGTTTCCACTTGTGTTTTCTTCCGAAATCATCTCCAAATCAAGGTAAATCCCTTTCTCTTTTGTTTTTTCGTGGATTGGTGAATTTCTTTTGGATGAATTTCTTTTGTTTTACATATGGGTTTCGGATTGGGGTTCTTTGAGTGAATTTCTTGAAAGTATTCCTTTCTTTTGGTTTATTGAAACTCCTTTGGAGTAATGGTTGTGTGTTTTGTTATATTTAGGAGGCTCTTGAAACTCCCAAGGGTTTTAGCCCGAGTTTCTCACCTAGATGCACTCCAAGTGTTTGGTAAAATGCCTCAATTATTTTTGTTTTCTCTTTTTCATCATACGTTGGCATAGCATTGTTTACATACCTATTTCATGTCTATCCTAGTGTTGGGACGTCGTTTAACTTGAGATTGCATTGTGTTTGAAGGTGGTTTATTTTAGAAGGGGCATGGGTCTTGCATTGCTTTTAAAAACCCAACCTTGACTTAGTTGGGTAGGAAAATGGTTTTGTGTCTTTTTCATTAGCATGGTTGGTTGGCATAGTTGCTTTAGCATGGTCGGCATGTTTGGCATGATTGTTTTTAGCATGGTTAGTCATGGTTAGTTGGCATGCATATGGTTCATTTTGGACTAGGCATGTATCATTGGACTTGCATTGTTGGTTGGCATTGTTGTGTCAGCATGGTTGGCATGAAGGTCAAGCTTTGCATTTTATCATCATCATGCATTTGACATATTAGATATGCTCACATTACCTTAGCCTTGTCTAACGTCACTGACTTTGTATACAGCAAATCCATGTCTCGACGTGTTCATCCTCGCCACAACCCCCCTGCACCCACTCAAGCCCATTTTCGTAATGCATGGGCCCAGGAGTTGTATTCTCAGAACTTCTCTAAACGTACTCCTATAGTCGAGGGTGAAGTCGCTCTATGTGAGCTTGCCGAGACCATCATTCCTCGCATCTTTGAGTCTCGCCAATGGCAAGCCTTGACCACTGGTCATCCCACTCATTCTGTGGAGTTGGTTAGGGAGTTTTACTCCAATATTCATAACGTATCTGATGATGGCTCGTTTGAGGTCAGTTTCCAGAACATTCTCTTCCGGGTAACTTCGGGCATGATAGCGGATCTGCTAAATGCCCCTCGTCTGTCCCATCATGTGTATCCCTATACACGGACATCTCCTTCCAGTCCACAAGTCATTGCTAGATGTCTTTGTGGTCGGCCTAATAATTGGGAAGGGACGACCCCTCTTTCGACTGCTCGTTTTACACCTGATTAGTTCATTCTCAGTAGGATTGTTCTTACTAATTTAGATCTTACTAGTCATAATAGTGATGTGAGTCTTGACCGTGCCACTCTACTGTATGCCTTAATCAATGGTGTTTCCATTGATCTAGGAAGTCTTCTGTGTTGGAGTTATTCTTGAGGCATATCGATCCTCCAAAACACGGATTGGTTTGCCCTTAGCTTGTTTAATCACCCGATTGGCCCTCTCCCAGTCAGTCGTTTTACTTCCCCAAGAGCCTAGAATTGCACTTAAGGCTTTTATTGGTCGTAGGACTGTCCAGCTTAGTCGTGCTCACACCATCCCACACCCTCTCCTTGTTGAGCGCCCTCTCGCTCCCGCTTCTCAGCCTTTGAGCTCTCGGCCATCCAGTTCTTAACCGTCTACCTTGGCACCATCTACTTCGGCCCTCGGTTCGCCTGAGCCCAGCTTTCAGCAGGTTCTTGAGTATCTAGCCCGTCTTAATGTCCGGTTCGATACTATGGATGCTACAGATCACATCCTCGATGTTAAAATTGATAACTTGCAGCAGTTTGTGACCCAACATTTCAACAACATCGAAGGGCAACTTAATGAGGATGATGAGGATGCAGATGGTGATGATTGAGACCCTTTGGCTGTTGTGACGAAAAGAGGGAGTAGTACAGTACTAACTCAGGGGGAGTGTGGAGTGTTAATTGTACTAACTCAGGGGGAGTGTGGAGTGTTAATTGTACTAACTCAGGGGGAGTGTGGAGTGTTAATTGTACTAACATCAACTCAGGGGAATGTTGAGGGAAAAATGAGTGTATTGGCATATTCTTGTGAAAACCTATGTAAAATAGTGTTGTAACAAGTGTTGTTGCGGAAAGGCTTGAAGTGTGCTCGTTATTGGTCAAAACAGATGTGTTCGCTCGACCCTCGCTCAATAGGGTGCTCGAGCGAACTCAGGTAGATTGTACCGCTCGATACTCGCTCGACACTGAGTTTGAGCGAACTCAGGTAGAGTGTGCTGCTTGATCCTTGCTCGAAACTAAGCTCGAGCGAAATCAGGCAGAGTGTACCACTCGACCCTCACTCAATACTTCGCTCGACCCTCGCTTAATACTTTGCTCGAGCTAATGTTCCAGATCACTTACAATTTAGGGTTTTGAAGCGTCTCCTTTGATTGGAACTATAAATAGAACAGCTTAACTTCTATTCTAAGTGTGGAGAATCAGAGTAAAAACCCTAAGGGTCTCCAAGAACTTTTTAGAGCAACCTCTCCTCCACTTGGTTGATTCTCTCTTAGATAAACACTTCTCCATCACACCATACTCAAAATCAACTTTTACATAAGTCGATTGAAGTGGACATATTTGTTGGCCGGAAGAGTCCGGAGCTGCTGTTGCTACAGAGATCGAGAAGTTCTCGTGGGAAACTATAGAAAGGTCGGAGTTCCTACACTACATGCGTGCAGAGATTGAGTGGGTCACTTCTGGTGTTGCAAGCCAAGTTTAGCTACTATGAATGTTTTGTGAGTGTTTCTAAATTGGTTGTAACGAACTAAAATTTCTATAGTAGATTTGAGGTGGTATTTTACACTCAAAGTGGTTTTAGATTTTGAAGATATTCTTCAAATGAATTTCCACTCTGTGATCAAAATCATGTGTTGATTATTTGTGTTATTTGATTCATTTACTAATTGCTTGGTTGACCAATTTTCAAAAGGCCATAAAAATTAGATTACACCTATTCACCCCCCTCTAGGTGTAGTGTTGTGTAGAACCACTGCTTTTTCATAGTATATAATATATACTATAGTATATTTTATATAGTATATATAATACATTGAAAAACTAAACCGGAACCAGTAAAATCGAAAATACCGATTTAGTGGTGTAACATGTGTGATATCGATTATTCAAATTTTAAAACCAGTGTATACCAGTTCTGTTCTAAAATATATTTAAAACTGGACCAACTAGACTGGTTACACCTCTATGTAGGAGTAGAGTACCAACAAAGGTGGAAGAGTGGGTTACAATCATTCTTATGTATGGCGAAGTATTTGTGGTGCTAGGGACCTACTAAAAATAGTGTTCAGTTAGGAGAATACCTTATGGTAGAAAGGTATCTGTTTGAAAGGATAAATGGGCCATAAACCGATAGCTTATACAGTTGATGCAGACGCTAGAAAATAGAACTACAATCTTATAAAGGCTAAGTTTGATGAACACGATGTTGAAACAATCTTTCGAGTGTATCTTTGTATGGATAATAACAAGGACAAGAAGATTTGAAATTACACTGCAAGTGGTGTTTTTTAAGTGAAAATAGCATATCACCGACAAAAGATGTTAAGGCAAAACTTCAAAGGGCTATATCAAGGGTAGTCTATGGAAAAGAATTTGGCATATAAATACACCTATTGTTGTGACACTATTTATGTGGAAAGTTCATAACAACAGTTTATCTACAAGACTCAACTTGGTTAAGCAAACAATGAGATTGACAAAGATCTTTGCCCCATATGTGGCATTGCCAAAGAAGATAATAGCACATGCTCTTTGAAATTGTGTAACAGTTGAAGATATTTAGAATATTTGTCGTTGAAAATTACAAAAGATGAATGGAAATATGGTTGGCCTTGATTTATGCCTTGATTTATGCCTTGATTTAAGTGGTTGGTTTTCGTTATCCTTTAGTTTTTATTTAATAATTTGGCTATTTTTCTCTCTCTAAAATTAATTTTTTATCATTTAAAAAAGCATTTTCATTTTTACAAATTTCTTTAATCAGAAAGTGGCAAAGAATGTGGGTGAAAGGACCCTCCCCCAACCACCACACTTGCATGGGCAGGGTGGTCACTTTCTATCCCACTCGTAGCCCCACCTTGAGCTACTGTCCATTCTCCATAGTCTAATGAACAAGCGGACTTTTCAACCCATTACCCTACTTCGTCCAACCAAACTCCATATATACAAGGTTACAAACCCAAATCTTCATATCCAACCCCAACTCTTCAAATCCTACCCCAAATGCATAGATCCAACTAGAAATTAAAAAAAAAAAAAAAAAACATCTATGGAGAAGAACATCTTAACCACAACCACGTCTTGGTTGTGGGTCTCTGTACAGACCCCTGACCAAGCCATGGTCATGGGGTCATGGGCTTCTACAGCCCATGGCTATAGCTTGGCCTTGGGGCTCTGAAGACCCATAACACTACCCATGGCCGCAAGCCATGGCCGTAGGTTGTAGTCTGTAGGGATTGATGGCCATGGTCGTGGATCTCTAGGCCACAACTAGTTTGAGTTACCTATAATCGTGGATTTATGAGAAGAAGTCTAGAAAAAGGTAACGAGGAGGATGAGAAGACAAAAAAGATTTTAACTTGAACATTGGAGGGGACCAAGATAAGAGGAAGATTTTGACTTAGCCATTGGAGGAGACGAAAATAAGAAGAAGAAGTGAGCTGCAAAGTAAAGGCCGCTGGAGGTGACAAAGAGGAAGTGAGCAGTGAGAGATTTGTGGAAGAGAAAAAATGAGGGTAAACAGCTAATGTAAGGTTTGTTTGCTTTAAATAGTGGGGGTGGAGGTTGGGTACCCATGCCTGCATTTTATATATAAGATTTTGACTCATAATATCGGGCAGGTAGTTGGCCCGATAGCTTGTGGGTGCAGGCGGTGGGTTGGGTAGGCCCCTGTACCCAACCCAACCTATAATGGACACACTAGCTTGCTACTACATCTGGGAAATATGGCCTTCAATTATGAGATTTGGGTGGTTATCCTTTCTTTTTGTATAACTTGTGTGTCTAATGCGGAATCTTAAGAAGGAACAGTGCACTAATTTGTGAAAAGACTTTTTTGGAAGGTTTTGTGACCTCTTATTTTTAATTGCATTAGAATGGAAGTTCCAAATTGGAAATCACCCAATGTAGCTGATAACTAGGAACAATGCTACAGTGACTGACACTTTTGACTGATGGCACTTTTCGAGTGACGTGGCATGTCACGTGGCTATTTATTATTTTATTTGCAAAAAATCTAAAACTAAAGACTAACAATCGGTCACTCTCATTGGGAAAACTATCATTCTTCTAACTAGAGTGCATACTGGCTTTAAAAGTACATGTTTTCCTTGTGTCATTGCTAAGTTGGCTACTGACATTGGACAAGCCCATATTCAGTATTGATAGCTTTGAGGGATAAATGCCCTCCTTATACATGATGATTTTTCACTCAAGTTAAGTACTCGAAGGAACAAGTATCAAAAAGATACTGATAATGTACATTTCTAGTTATAGTGTGGCTGCTTGCCATGCATCCAAAAGCCAGTCCTAGTTAAATTTACTACCATCAACTCTATATGTTTAATAATATTGTACTAGCATATATATATATGGCAATGCTACTTAGTCCTATCATTTTGTTGCCTCAAAGTTATCACCAGTGTAATTGTACTTTTTTCTTTCTTTTTCTAATTTCAAACATCTTTTAATCATCTTTAAACATTTAATATATATATATATACAAATTCATTAGTAGTCACTTTCTTAAACATTAAAAAAAATAAAATAAAACAAATAAGTGATCAAAATGATGAGACCATATATATATAAAAGAATTATTTTTTTGGTATATTTTTCTCAATGCTAGATAGTCTTGCTATTTAATAGAGAAATGATATTTGCAGTCATAGAGTGTGTAAGGGTCGCGCATTTTCTTTAAAAAGTAAACAAATATGAGATCTGCATGAACAAATTAATTTTTTAAAATGATTGTGCGGTGCTTGCACAACCCTTGACTGTATGCATTACTGTATTTAATAATTGGAAAACTTATTAGAAAGAAAATATTAGAGAAACAGTAGAATCCGATACTATGTTTGTAAGAATGTACAATTTTTTATCAATAAAGCAAAAGTGGAAAAATGCTTTCTAAAGTCTTATTCCAATAAAATAATTCGAAAGTATTTATACTGTTTACAAAAGGTAAAACCAAATGATTGCAGTGGGACCTACTTTGACAAAGCAAATTAAATAAATGTCTTGTAAAACAATTATAAATTGTAATACTCCCCCTCAAAATGCAGAGTAAATGAAATGGACTCCTATTTTGCATATCAAGGTAAGAAACTGTTGACTACCCAAAGCCTTAGTAAAAACTTCAGCAAGCTGATGTTGAGAAGTAACATGAAAAGTCTTAATAACTTCAGCTTGAGCTTATCTTGTACAAAGTGGCAGTCAAGTTCAATGTGCTTTGTATGCTTATATAATACAGGATTGACAGCAATGTGTAAAACAACTGTATTATCACAAAACAGATGTGCACTATCATAATGAGAGACTCGAAAATCAAAAAGTAAGGTAAGAAGCCAAACAATTTCATAAGTGGTGGTTGCCATCAAATAGTATTCAACCTCTACTAAAGAACGAGAAACTGTTTGTTGTTTTTTAAATTTCCAAGAAACCAATGAATCTCCAAGAAAAATACAATAACTAGTAATAGACGTTCGAGTATCAAAACATGAACCCCAATCAGAATTTGTAAAAGCTTTAAGCTGAAGACAAGTATTGGCTGGAAAGAACAAATCATGACCTGGAGTAGATTTTACATACTATAGAATACGATAGGCTGCTTGCAAATGAGGCTTAGGTGGCTTATCCATATATTGACTAAGCCTACGAATAGAAAAAGTTCAAATTAGGTCTAATAATTGTAAGATATAAAAGTCTACCAAGAAGTCTTTGAAAAACTGTAGGATCAGCCAATAAATCACCACTGTCTTGACTAAGTTTCAGATTTTGCTTCATAGGAAATGATGCTGGTTTAGCACCAAGAAATCCAACATTTTCAAGTATTTCAAGTGCATATGTTTGTTGGCACAAAGAAATACCTTGAGGAGACCTAGCAACTTCCAAACCAAGAAAATATTTAAGCTGTCTAAGATCCTTTAGCTTAAATTTTGTGTCCAACAACAATTTCAATTGATCAACAAAGTTTAAATCATTAATGGTAATCAAGATATGATCAACATATACAAGAAGAGCAATAAAAGAATCACCATTGGAACGTGTAAACAGTGAATAATCAGCCTTGGATTGAGCAAAACTAACTTCAAGAATTGTAGTGGAAAACTTGGCAAACCATTGACCTAAGGCCTGCATCAAACCATAAGGGAACTTGTTTAATTTGCACACTTTATAGACTCATCTTAGTATGAAAACCAGGAGGTAATGTCATATAGACTTCCTCTAGCAAATTACCATATAAAAATGCATTATTTACATCAAGTTTGATCAATAACCAATTCTGAACAGCAGCTATAGCAAGTAGTGTGCGAACAGTAACCATTTTTGCCATAGGTGAAAAGGTTTCAGAATAGTCTAAACTTTCAAGTTGGGTGTAACCCTTAGCAACCAATCTCGCTTTGTAGCAATTAATAGAGCAATCAGCTTTATATTTGATTTTATAAGCTCATTTACATCCAATGAGTTGTTTTTTTTTTTTTTTCCAGAGGGTAAAGAGGTAACAGTCCAGGTATTATTGGTTTCTAGAGCTGTAATCTCAGCAGCCATAACATCTCTCCAATGAGAATGCTTGACTGCTTGATGATAAAACTCAGATTCAATATCAGCAGTGATTGTTAAAGTAAAACATCTATGTTTAGGAGATAAACAACGATAAGAAAAAAAATTATTAAGAGGATATTGATTACCTATTGGTACAAAAACAGAACTTGTGGAGTTTGATATAGAGTGTGTGGTAATAGAGTTACAGTAATAATTCTACAAATAACCAGGGGCTCCTTGGATTCGAGATGACCTATGGATTGGTAATGAAGTTGTATGAGAATTTGTGGATGAGTCTGTATGTGGAAGTGAGAGTGTGTTTATGGTTGTATCTGTAGAAAAAGAAACTCCAATATTGGGTAAGGTTACTGTTAAAGGCATAATAAATTGTTAAGATGTTGATGATGGACTTGGAAATGGCAAAGGGACAACTAGTGATTGTGCTGAAATGAATTTAGATGGACATACAAAAGGTAAGGAAAGAGATAATTTGAAAGGAAAAACATGCTCATGAAAGAAGACATGCCTTGAAGTAAAAGTGACTTTTGTAGCAAGATCTAAAAGCTTGTAACACTTTATACCAAAGGGATAACCTAGAAAAATACGTTGTCTTGCTCTAGGATCAAACTTAGACTGTGGTCTAAGTAAAGAAGATGTAAAAAAAAAAAAAAAAAAAATCGACATCCAAAGGTTCTAAGCTGATCATAGGTAGGAGGAGAATGCAAAAGTAACTCACAACGTGACTTATGGCCCAATATGGGTGTTGGCAATCATTTTATGATATGAGTGGCTGTCAAAATAGCATTACACCAAAATGGAAGAGGTAGATGAGATTGAAATACTAAGGCCTGAGTTGTGTTTAAGAAATGTTGATGTTTATGCTCAACAACAGAATTCTGTTGAGAAGTTTCAACACATGAATTATGTTGATGTAGGACACTTTTGGAATTGAGAAAAGATGACAATGAAAATTCAACACCATGACCAGTACAAGTTTTCTTGATTTTGGTATAAAATTGACTAATTTGAAGAATTGAGGAATTATAGCTAAAAATTCAGATTTACATCATAAAAGATATACCCATGTGGCCCGTGTACAGTCATCAACAATAGTTAAAAAATATTTGTTACCTTCAACTGTAGGAGTAGAGAAAGGCCCCCCAAACATCATAGTGAATGAGGTCATAAGGAAATTCAGAAAAATGAGGATTATTGGGAAAAGACAGCTTCTTTTGTTTGGCCAAAGGACAAACAGAACATGAAAGATGAGAATCTAATAGTTTAGGAACAAATTTATGGAGCAATTTCTTCCTTGAAAGAGAAGGATGACCTAATCTATGGTGCCAAAGTTCAAAAAGTGTACATTTTGATGAAGTTGAACAAATAGACAATTGTTTAGCTAAGTTTGAAGAAAATAAAGGTAAAGACTTATAGTTATGTAAATCACTGAGGAAAGAGCTTGATTGTTGCAATACATAGAGATCGACCTCCTTTTTGTCTACCCACTCCAATGAGCTTCTAGTGAGTCAGGTCCTGTATGAAAATAAGATCAGAAAGAAAGAACAAGTAGCAAGTTGGAGACAAAGTTAACTTGCTAATAGAGATTAATTTGAAAGAAAAGGCTGGAACATAAAGAACATTTCTAAGAATGAGATTGTTAGAAATATGGATAGTGACAATGTGTGTAACAGAAACACATTGTCCATTTGGAAATTTGAGTACTGTAGTGTTTACAATTGGAACAAAAGTGGAAAAAAATGAAGTAGAAGGAACCATATGATTTGTGGATGAAAGTTTTCCTTGAAATAGGAGTACTGTGTGAAGGCCGGCCAGAAAGATGCAGGTTCAAGCTAGCTATGTACTTAATTAGTAATTAATAATATAACAGAATATAATGCATGCGATTTAGACGTACATGAAAATCTGATGCCATGCATGCAACAGGCAAGGTGGTATTGGCATGAATATCATGGCATTTTCACCAGTCTCATACTGAAAGCGTGCGTGGTTCCTGAATATTTGCCGTCAATTAATTAATCCTAGTTAGCTCCAAGTAATTATTAAACTTGCATGCCTTAAAATATGAAAAAACATGTTATATGTGCATGCTTCCTCATTTTACTACTTTTATCATCCTCAATATCTATACATTCAGCTTATATATATATGATCATATTGTAATAATTAATGTATATTTATGGTTAGTTATTAATTACGAAAATAATAATTTTTTACTAAAATAAATTCATTATCGTTGCAAATTATATCTTATCATAAATAACCATATTTTGTCACCATCCAATCCGTATTAATTGTCGCTCGATCTGTAAAGGCCGGAAACAGATCTAATATTCCATGATATATACTTGGCTTGGAGTTTTTAGGAATTTAAGAGAACTATTATATATATAAGAGAACCGTTAGACGTAAAAAATAAAAATAAATAAATAAATAAAATAAATAAAAAAATTTAAAATAAATTTACAAATTAATATAAGTTTATATAATTCGTTAGATCTGTTTTTTAATAAAAATAATATTATAATCTGACAAACCACGTTAAATTACATCAATTTATAGATTTATTTTTATATAATATTTTTGTAATTAAAATATTTTCTTATATATAATATCTCATCTTTACTATCTTAATGACACATGGTACGTATTAAAAACAGTAGTCTATAACTCTTATGGTTTTAGCCCGAGCCTCTTGATCATGATGGCTAGCTACATTTTTTTTAATTAAATTAATTAGCCCTTTTTCCATTGCTGTATGGATAACTTCTGATAACAGAAATGATGCTTAAATTTCAATGCTTTTAACACGTACGTACGTACGGTACTCAACGTATAATTAATTGCATGCATGCATGTACCTGCCTGCGTTCTTTTTCGTAGAACAAGAAGTATATATATTTATAATTATAACTAATTACTAAGAGGACTATATATAGGATCTTCGAGAAAGAATATATAGTTGCTAATTCGTTGGCAATATTAATAATAATTTGTTCGAAACGCAAGCAATGCATATTGCAGCTTTAATTAATAATCACCGCTATTAATTCCACTTCCTTAGAAATCTCTAATTAATTACGTACCTCCAATCGATCTTGCCCGTTTCCACACACGTAGGAAGCTATATGTAGTAACTGCAGCTTGTTTCTGTCTGGCTCTCCTTCTGACTTTCCTTTTTCTTTTCTTTTTTTGTGTTTCGATTCCTTTCATAGCTGTAAATTAACCAGAGAGAGATTCATTTGATTAATAGGGAACAAAGGGAGAGAGAGTAAGAATTCAGAGGACCAGAGGCCTCGCCTGAGATTTTCTCCTCTCATCTCTCTCTCTCTCTCTCTCTGTGCGCGCGCGCGCGCGCGCAAGGGAAGCCGTATACGGGCGTTCTTCCTTTGTTCTTATCTTTTATCTTCTTTTTTTTTTTATTTTATCTTTTTTTGGTTTATGTGCGTGTGGCACCTGTTGTGGTAGTTCTTATATCGATCTTGAGGTTGGGTTTGTTGGTCTGATTGAATCAGCAGATCAAGATGGCCACAAACAGCACATCTACAACGGTTTGCCCCGCACCCATGAAGGCAACCTCGAATGGATCATTCCAAGGTGAAAGTCCCCTGGACTTCGCACTTCCCTTGGCAATTCTGCAGATATGTTTTGTCGTCGCTCTTACCAGAGTGCTTGCGTTCCTTCTTAGACCTCTCAGACAACCCAGAGTCATTGCTGAGATCATTGTAAGTGAGTTATAACTATATATCTTCATTGTTGGAGACAAAATCAAGACTTGAAAGAATATAGTTATCTTGATTTAATTTTTATAAGAGTTAAGATATTTAGTTTATTTTATTTCAATAGAATTTCTCTATAAATAAGAATATATGCCTTGATTCAATTAAAGCTGTAATTCTCAAAAGCTTTTTCCCTCGTTCTATCTTCTCCATCTTCCTTTTTATTATGCTTTATATTTTGCCATCTTTATCATCACATTTTTCTATTATATTTTATATTTTTATATCATCTCATTTGCTCGCCATAAGGGTAATCTATACGTACTTAGTTATATGTATAAAATATAATGCACGCAGGGAGGAGTATTGCTGGGACCTTCTGCATTGGGTAGAAACCAGAAATTTCTCCACACGGTTTTCCCTGCTAAGAGCATGACCGTCCTCGACACCCTCGCCAACATTGGCCTCCTCTACTTCTTGTTTCTGGTGGGTCTTGAGCTTGACTTGCGTTCCATTCGTCGCACCGGCAGTAAGGCCTTGGCAATAGCCCTTGCCGGAATCAGCCTCCCTTTTGTTCTTGGGATCGGAACATCTTTCGCTCTTCGTTCCACCATATCCAAAGGAGTGCCTCACGCTCCCTTTCTCGTTTTCATGGGCGTGGCCATGTCCATTACTGCATTTCCCGTCCTTGCTCGTATCCTAGCCGAGCTCAAACTTCTCACCACTGACATTGGCCGCATTGCTATGTCAGCTGCTGCGGTCAATGACGTTGCTGCCTGGATACTCCTCGCGCTTGCTATTGCTCTTTCCGGCTCAAACTCCTCTCCCCTCATCTCCGTGTGGGTTCTACTCTCTGGTGCTGCATTCGTGCTCTTTGCCATCTTTTTCTTGAAACCGGCACTTGCTTTGATGGCTCGCCGCTCTCCTGAGGGCGAGCCCATCAAGGAGCTCTACATATGCATCACGTTGTCCCTGGTGTTGGCTGCGGGATTTGTTACGGACGTCATTGGAATACATGCACTTTTTGGGGCTTTTGTGGTGGGAATAGTGGTGCCAAAGGATGGGTCTTTTGCTCGGGTGCTGATAGAGAAGATTGAGGATCTGGTGTCGGGACTTTTGCTGCCACTCTACTTCGCTTCCAGTGGGCTTAAGACGAATGTAGCAACCATAAGCGGAGGGCTTTCATGGGGCTTGCTAGTACTGGTTATATGCACTGCATGCTTGGGAAAGATCCTTGGGACAACGACCATATCGATGTTATTCAAGGTGCCATTCAGGGAAGCCTTAACACTTGGATTCCTGATGAACACCAAGGGTTTGGTAGAGCTTATTGTCCTCAATATTGGCAAGGATCGAAAGGTACCCCCACACTATTCCTTTCTATTTTCAAGAGCGTTATTGTTTAATTAGTATAAATAGTAGAAGTAAAATCTTCCCTTACAGAAGTAAATTTATAAAGCTTGTTGAAAATTGGGGAATAATTGGCAGTCAGGAAACACCAACTTCAATGACTTTCTTTTTTTCTATTCAAATTTCAACCTGTTCATTATAATGGTATGCTAGCATACATAGGATTTATATATGTAACGTCAATTAATGTTTCAAATTTTGTAGCTAATCTTGTTAATTGATTCACTCGTTTACACCACACACATCTTTCAAATATATGATCAATCTCATCATATAACTGCATGAAATATTAAAAGATACAAATTACTCAGATCCCCAACTATAAGTAAGCGCTCTAGGATCAAGAGCTTTAGATAGGATAGTAGTTAAGAATCCGAAAACTGATCAATGGGATCCTACGTTACTGATCTGATCGGGAAGAAGTTCTGGCTCATGGCCCAGATGTGGCTTGATCGTTACATATATATATATATATACACATGCTTAATTCCTGCAATATCTTCATTCAATACATTCATTTACATCAAATTATATAAATCTCGCATGCATGAAAAAGCAATTAGAGAACAGATCTATTCTTCAACTTGGCAACTTATCAAAAGTACCAAAAGACTTGAGAAGGCCGGAGTTATAGTACTAGAATTTAGAATTCTTGATCAACAAAGCTAAAGCTCAAAATATAATTGAAAATGATATCTTGTGGATACTATAAAATTATAATTTATCAGCTGGCAGCCACTCCTAATTTCCTATTTATAATATAAAGAAAAAAATGATGTTTCTATGATATAAAATTGGTTGTCTATGCCAATCGGTACTTTGGATCTGATGTGGATTATAAGATGATATAAGATGTGATCTCTAAATAAGAGAATCAGTTTCGAACTCCCCAATCCCAACCCCAACCCCAGTATGAAAAAAATGATTCTTTGCACTACAATCCCGCCACCAACGGCTCTCATTTTGCTTCCCTATACACAATTGCAGGTGTTGAACGATCAGACTTTCGCAATCATGGTTATGATGGCGTTGTTCACTACCTTCATCACCACCCCAATAGTGACCGCCGTGTATAAGCCTGCTAGGAAGGGAGCCCCCTACAAGCACCGGACTGTCCATCGGAAAGATCCAGAAACAGATCTCCGAATGCTGGCTTGCTTCCACAGCACGCGCAATATCCCTACCTTAATCAATCTCATTGAGTCTTCTCGCGGGATCCGTAAGGGAGGACGGCTTTTCATATATGCCATGCACCTGATGGAACTTTCAGAACGATCTTCAGCAATCTCGATGGTTCACAAAGCACGAATCAATGGTCTCCCCTTCTGGAACAACAAACGCGAAGACAAAGATCAAATGGTCATTGCATTCGAGGCTTATGGACAGCTCAGTAGCGTAATTGTACGTCCCATGACAGCCATCTCCTCTCTCGACAACATTCACGAGGACATTTGCACAAGTGCGCACCAGAAGCGTGTTGCCATGGTTCTGCTTCCATTTCACAAGCACCAGCGTCTAGATGGAGCCATGGAGTCACTCGGGGGCTCTTTCCATGCGGTGAACGAGCGCGTCCTCCGCCATGCCCCTTGCTCCGTGGGAATTCTGGTCGACCGTGGCCTTGGAGGTACGACACAAGTCTTGGCCAGTGAAGTTTCTTTCAAAATAGTGGTGCCCTTCTTCGGCGGACGCGACGATCGTGAAGCGCTGGCGTATGGGATGAGGATGGCTGAGCACCCGGGGATAATGCTCACTGTCGTGAAATTTGTGGTTCCATCAGGAAAACCACTGAGACATGGTCATGTTCCATCTGTTGGTATATCGGCAAACAAGATGATGGAGAACAAGAAAACATTAGAAGAAGCCGACAAATCAGACAGTCATGATGATCGAGTTCAGGAAGTGGAAGACGATCTCATCTTATCAGACTTCGTGAGTGCATGTAGCAACAAGGAGTCGATGTTATACGAGGAAAGGAAGGTTGAAAGTAAGGGGGAAGTGGTGGAGGCATTAAAAGCCTTGAACAAGTTCAATCTGTTTTTGGTAGGAAGAATGCCGCCAATGGCACGGTTGGTAGAGAGAAGCGATTGTCCAGAGTTAGGGCCGGTAGGAAGCTTCTTAGCATCATCGGACTTCTCGACCACTGCATCTATTATAGTTGTTCAACAGTATTCCCCAAACGCAAATCTCCAGCCACTGGTGCAAGAACAAGCCAATAACGGAGACAGTTATATTGAGGTGCCTGATACACCTATGGCAAAAGTATGAGAAATATATATATATATGGTTACTTATAAGTACGTACAATGCAAGTAGGAAAAGATCAGAGACATAATATAGTACATTTTCTTCCAAGATCACTCATGCAAGCTGCATGTGGAGGCTCTGATGCATGTTTAATGATTTATTTATTCACTTATGATCATGGCCGCGGCCTTCTGCTTTTGTGTGGAGTTTGGCCCGCAATAGAATTTACCATTCGTCAGGTTCTAATAAAACCTTTGGATATGAGACAGTTCAACATTAATGTTCTTTGATTTTGAGTACAAATAAGTCCAAGCTATAGTGGTGAGTGGTGGAAACAAGTACAGGTTAAGTGGAAAAAAAACTTTTTTCACCAATTTCTATAGTGACTCGTTGGTGGCATATAATTCATGACGAATAATAATTTACCCATCAGATTTTTGTTTCATGAAAAAAGTTATCTTTTTGCTACGAAATATAACTATAGCAATAAATGTTTTTCATCGTGGCAAATTCTGTTGCCAACCATTCTATTGTGGTGACAAATAGAGCATTATGGGTGAACCAAATATATAGTAAGTATTAATTTATAATTAGATTATTGTAGTAAATTGCAAAGGATTTCATTTAAACATTTGCTACTTATTTTAATAGATTTAAATCAAATATAACTACTCACTAAGTTATAATACGAAAATAAGATATATTAAGAATATTTAAATAATATTATTATTAGTTCTATATAAAAAACTCAAAATTGTTAAATTCTTTTCTACAATATACAATATTATTATAAAGTTAAACTAATTGTCACATTTTCTATCTATACACTGTGTTTTTTCGATATGCATTTGAACTTTAAGATATATACATTGTGTTTTCTATCTATACCCGGTCTACGTGGATTATAGGCTTGTGATAATAAAAGGAGTGGCAAAATGGAAAATAAGAAAGGAGTGGGTAAAAGCATATAAGCCACGTTAATGATGGTACAAATTAAATAACTTTTTACAGCGACTTTATTCCGTGGTAAAAAGACAGTTTAACTCGTCACAAAAACTATTTTCTCATTAAAGATTCATATGCTGCCCATATTTATTATTCAGGAAATAAGTTGGTCACAAATACTACGGACGTGGTAGGAAAAAATCTTTTACCATCAAACATTATCCACCACGACAATTTCATAGAAAAATGCCTATATTTATTCTCTCCAACAGTTTTGGTGGCAAAAGGCTATTTTTTCCCACGATATTATGCTGCGGGAAAAAAATTGGTGGCAAAAGCCTCCATTTGTTATAGTGAAGTATGTTTAGCTCTTGATCGTTTTAATAAGTAGTACCTCTACGCTGGCTTGATGTTGGATCGACCTATAAACTATATCGGGGATCTAGCTCAACAATGCATGACTTGAGTGAAAATTCGATAGAATGTTTGCTTCATACACATACCATGTTATAAGCTCGAGGAAAACTACAAGAACAATGATTTGATTTACTTGAGTTTCAAGACTTTGAGAGACCTGAGTTAACTGTCTATTTATATAAGACTAATGATTCATAATTTCTTAGAATACACCCCTTGAGATATTGAGTGATTCATAATGATTCATCCTAAAAGACATTTCGTATTATTGAGTGATCTTAATTAAGAGAGAAATTATTCACTCCATAACCAGGTAATTAACTTGTTGATCTTTTGATCCTCTTCATGTTCTTGAAGATCAATTAGAGAGTTCATCAGTGTGCTAATGATTTCATTAGTGGTTCTATTTGAGTTCTAGGAAATTGAATGCGACATGCTATATCTTTCTATAATAATAAGTGTCTATCCTACTGCTACAGAAATAAATAGTAAATTTTCATTCTGTTTTCGTGTGTGATCCGTATGTGTAATGTTGTGTCTTTTTTATCCTTATATTATGTTCTTTTATGTCCGTACAAGTGAGGGCTTTTGGCCTTTTGGTGCAAGCGTTCAGAGGGCCGGCAACTAGTCTTTTTTTTCCCCTTTCACGGTCTCTTTCATCTGCATCTTCTCTTTCCTCTTCACTTTCTCTTTCCTCTTCTCTCCGAAAGCAAATGTTTTCTCTCTTCTTCTCTTCGTCTTCTCTCTTCTTTTCTTTTGTTCTTCATGTCTTCATTCTTTCTATTCAAATTTATTTTTTCAGTGTTGGTTGCTTTTTTTTTCCCTTTCATTTCATTGTTATCATGTTTCCGTTTGTTAAAGCCATAAAGTTTTTTTCTTTATTTTTTTTCTTTCTCTTCTTTTCTCTTCTTCCTCCCTTCTCTCTGTGCCGCACCCCACCCCGAGCCCTCTCTCCTTTTTTACAACCAATGTCGCCGAACGAAGGCCATCGCCTCCCAATCTCCTCCACCACGCCTTAGATGCTGCGGATTTGGACCCACTACAGCTCAGCACTTAGATCATCCATGAATCTCAACCTGCCCCTCAGATTCACTGTCGCATGGTGTCTTCTCTCTTTCGGTAGTTTTGCCCACCATATTTTGCCTATTTTATGCCTTTCTTTTACCGCATGTTCTATTTTATCTTTGTGGGATGTGAATATGAAGCAGTTTGAATTTTTTTTGTTGTTTCATTAATTCTGGAATCAAAAGCTTAAGGAGGCGGAGCTTTAGCACCAAATAGACATTGAGGACGAAAGCACAGCCGGTATGTTTTTTATTTTTTTAAAATCTTTTTATTTCGGGGTTAGCAGACAGAAAGTTACAACATGCAAGTTGAATTCTAGGGTGGAAATTTTTTGAAAAGTTTGGCTTTTCTAAGTTACCTGTAGATTCAAAAATTTGGATGGAATTGGACTTGGGCAAAACATATTTTGATGATTGGAAGCATGGAGCTGCATAACTATCTAGAACATGAATATTTTTTTTTCAAAGTTATCGAGATTCATTCTTCATTATCATGCTTTGAATTTAACTTTCCATTGTCAATAAAGTGTAAATGGTGCAGTAGCCTTGAAACTTGCATGCGTTTGTTGTAGTCCTTTTCCATCATCAAGCATATTTTTAAATATTTCATTTTTGCAGGTTATTAAAGAAATTATTTAAAGTTGCCATGTACATGATTTTACAGATGTTATCTTAGTTCATGAACACCGTGGTGTACCAGATGGTATGACTGTAAGCCATCTACCTTTTGGTCCAACTGCCTATTTTGGATTACTCAATGTTGTAAGTAGTTTAATCATACTATTATTTCTAAACTTTTGTTTTGTCCCAGTTGCTTTGGGCATTGATGATAAAATATTTACTTGTAGGTTACAAGACATGACATTAAAGACAAGAAGACCATTGGAACAACGTCTAAGGCTTACCCACACTTGATACATGACAAGTTTTCAACTAAGGTGCCATATTATGAATGGAAAATTTATTTTCTAAGTTGGCTTTTCACTAATATACTTACAAAAAAACATATTGTGTCAATCAAAATATACTTTATGTCAAGAAAGCTAAATATTTAAAAATTTAGCCAAAGGGTCTGAATATTGAGGCTCTGGTGTTCTGGCTAGTAGTGTTAGTGTGTTCTGTACTAAGGGTTACTGCATATCTTATAGAATGGGGTAAAGTTCCAGTAGATGTTGTGTGAACATTATAAATGGTTTCCCTGTTATTAGCATAACACTAATAAAAGATGACTAGATGAAGTTTAAGAAAATAATTTGAAGGATTTTACTACTAGAAACATTAGGATTCTTTGTTTTGGTGGATGTTGGCTTCACATTATAAGTATGTATTTGTTTTTTACACCTTTTATCTTCTTTTGGATTTTTTGTTTTTTATTTGCATGCATGGGATATTGAAGCAGATGACAATTTTGCACCACTGCCTCAGTCATCTTTAGCTGTTGCAGTAGCCATCAATGGGAAAAAAATAGAGAGAGAGAGAGAGACCAAATATGCAGTAAAGTGGGCACTGGAGAAGTTTCTTCCTAAGGGAAAGGCTACCTTCAGGTTGATGCATGTCCGTTCAAGGATTAATTCAGTTCCCACACCTTGTAAGCTCTCTGCCTTTACGTTTATATGTTCAGGGGGTGGGAGAATTATTATGCAGCATTTGAAAAAAAATTCATGTCTCAAAGAAATTGCAAGTGTGAATTGATATATTGTGATGGATGGTTTAAGCCATTAATGCTGCGTACCAAACCATTGTTGCATCTGATTTGTCTCCAGCCTAATTTAATTGTTTATCTTTATTTAACTGTTATTACTTTTGTGTGCTGGTGTAAAATGGTGTAACTGAATGCTGAACTATCTAGGGATGCCTAGGAATTTGGACCATAAGTAAGGCAACATTTTCTAAAGGATTTGGTCTACAAGATGATGATGATGCTTAAATTTGTATGCATGATAATGCTAATGCTTTGAAAGCTCAACTTGATAAACAGAAAACTGTTGTTCAGAATCTTGTCTCTAATACATGGGTATGTCAAAATGTATTTGTCATTTGCCATTAATGCTGTTACGTTATAATTCATGCACATGTGAAGAAGCCATGTTTTGGTTTGTGTAATAAAAAACTCAAGTTAAAAACCATATCTTTATACTATAATTGCCAAGTAGATAGAAAACATTTTTACTTTCTTAATTTTATTTGAGAATGATCTTTTTTGTTGGTAGAATGCATGTAATTTGTTGTTATTTGTCAAAAAGGTATTTTCAATTATAGGTACTACGAAATTTAACGTTGATGTTTGTTATGATAAGTTGGATCTTTTTTTTTTTTTTGTTAGCATACATTATTTTGTTAAAAAAATGGTATTAATTCTGCTCGTTAAACCAAGTCGACATGCTAATTTTGATGTAATGAATTTTATTTTTTGTCTAGACACCAACATAGGCTTCTGATAGAAATGAACTATATGCTAGCCTATGCATCTGCTGAAGCTTCTTTGAGGCTATTATAGAAATTTTAACTCTTAAAAGTACCTCTACCCATTCAAGAATAGTTTCATAGTTAAACTTCCTTTACTACTTCTCACCAATGAATTACAACTTTAACGTAGCTTCATATTGGAGTTTTTCATGATTGTCATACATTTGCTTTTTATATGAACCTTTTTTTATTTTAAGTGGAGATAAATGTTTTATGCTATTTTGTGCCCCAGTTTCTCCTTCACTTGGTTAAAGTTTCTAATTTATTCTGTTCTTTCTCCAGGGTTAGTCTTAAATCACCTTAATCGCATGGGAGAAGAAAACATGCATTTCTACCAAAATAATGGAAGAGTTTCTTTACACCAGATGGAAGAGTTTCTATGCATTAAATTATTAATTAATCACTTTTTTTTTATTTTATGAAATGCCGTACTATTTTTGTAAAAAAAATTATTGCATGCAACTAGACAAACGTGTATTATTTATATTTTCATCTACATAACTTCATAAATATAATATATATGTGTGTGTGTGTGTGTGTGTGTGTGTGTGTGTGTGTGTGTGTGTGTGTGTATAATTACCACATAAATTTTGCCTCCACTAGGCAAACGTCCATTGGACGTTATATTCTACTAGTATATATATATGTACGTAAAACAAAGTTTTAGTAATCCGATATGTATTCGAACAACTATTTTTCTATTCGAGTGGATTGATCTGAGACGAAAATATATCATCTCCAAATAAGTAATTTATCATTTGAACTTATCATCATCTGTTGGAACGAACACAATTTTCCATTCGAACGTCTAATAGTAGTCCGAATGGACATGTTGGCGGGAGAATTGCATACTTTTTGGGCGCGAAATCAAAATCACCGTTCAAACTAATTCTTAAAGTAATGGGTTTTAATACATAGTTTATATTTGAGTTTTCTTGACAATCCAGTACCAACAAATGCTTCAAGAGATGTAGTTGATGATGTCACAATAATTTATACATCTGCAATCTTCAAAATATTTTCTATTATTTTTACATATTTTATATTAAGATCATCATATAGTTTGAGGACAATTTCAACCATTCTAGAATTATTTAGTATTTATTATATTTGAATCTCATATTTATTTCAATTTATTGATTTACATTTCTTGCCAAGTGTTCGAATCACACTTCATGTGTTCCAACATATTTTGCTCTAGAGGTGGGCAGCGGTGCCCTGCACCCCGCTAACCCTCCCCCGTTCACCCTGCCCCTACATGGCGGGGCGAGTAACACCACCCCGCATGGGCGGGGGCGGGGAGGGCCCAACCCCATCCCGCCCCCTACATATATATATTATATATAGAAACATAAATATTTATATATATTCAAAAGCATAAAAGTATGTTTATATATATAAATATAAATATATATTACAATTTGTTAGACTTGTTTACAAAATATGCATTAACAAATTTAAAAATTATATAGTTTAAAACTACTACACTACAACTTACATAAAATATGTACTAGCAAATTTAAAAACTATATAATTTTTAAATTATAGTCTTATTTACAAAATTTAAATTTACAATTTGGATCTAAAAATATATTTTTAATCACTTTTGGATCTAGAAATAATTTTTAAATATAAAAAAAAAGTAGTAGTTTTTTAAAGGGAAAATGAGGCGGGGCGGAGCGGGTATTCACTCTGCACCCCACCCCCGGGATGCGGGGGCGAGGGACGGATGGAAAAACCCCACCCTCGCACCATGCGGGGCGGGGTGTAGGGAGGGGGCTACCCCGCACCGTATGGTGCAGGTAGCACCCCTATTTTGCTCTATGTTTCAAACGGAGTACTGCTTCATATTCAAGCTAGTATAGAGTGAAAATGTAATGTTCAAACACATATAGTATTTGAACAAATACATGAAAATGTAGTATTTGAACAACTACATTACCAATTTGAACAACATATGGTCTCAGTATTCGAATGCTTATTACTCCTATTTGAATGATATATATTCAGTATTCAAACACCCTATTATCCCTTCGAACGATTAATGTCCAACCATTTGAATGTAAAATATATTTTTCGAATAACGACATTAGATCAAAATTGTTCAAACTTGTTTCTCTATTCGAATGCGTCATTGGGTGTTCGAACGAGATTTAGGGATGAAATAATTTCGTCCCAAAATCCTTTTCCCATTCAAACGGTCTTCGAATGGATCGGGTTGATTTTGTCGTAAAAATGTTTTTTTGGGACAATATTAGAATTTTCATCCCAAAAAGTATTTTGGGATGAAAAAAATTACTTTTTGAGAGGAAAAAATAAAAAGTGAATTATGTTGTAGTGACACGTGCCTAAGAAAAGATATAAAAGAATTCTAAAGTTTTAGAATTGTTATGGCCAGTGATTGCACTATAGTAATTAGGGGTGTATAGAAACCAATCAAACCAGCCGGCACCGATGAGAATCGGCCACCAGAGTTAGGAATTGTCTAGAATCGGTGGAGAATCGATCGGCTGAAGGTAGGAATTTAATAAAAACTGACATCGGCCAATTCGGTTCCGATTTGAACCAATTTCAAGCCGCCGAACCAGTTGATAGCAAATATATAATATATATATTATTTTATTTAAAACAATGTTGTTTAACATAAGTGAGTTAAATGACATTGTTTTACACCTAAAGTATAGAAAAAGAAAATACAAAACGGCACCTTTTGGTTTAATACACCAAATGACGTCATTTGGATTTAGGATTTATTACCCCTTCCCTCCTCCTTCTCCCAATTCTCTCTTTCTCAATTTCTCTTTTAGACTCTCTCTCTCTCTCTCTCTCTCTCTCTCTCTCTCTCTCTCAAGCAAGCAGCCACACATCATATCTTCTCTTTCATGTTGCCACTGAGTCGATCCACCTAGCCCGGATGTCATCTCTATAGCTCGCATTCGATCTCTCTTTCTCTCTTTCAGTCTCTCTCTACCATGTTCGTGACTTCAAAGTCTCTATTTCTACATCGGTATGATTTTTATTTTTTGAGTTTGTTTGTCATGAAATTTTACAATATAAATCAATGAAATTTTTGAAAATTTTCATATTTTTGACTTTTGTTATCAATCGGGGATCGTGATTGAGTTTTGGACCTTGGTCATCTTCTGGATTTGTAACTCTATGTTTGTGTTTGCATAACCAATTGGAAATCAGCAAACCAACCAGATTCATACCGAGACCAATATTGTCGATTTTCTCCCCCTTAATCGATCGGGTTCGGTTGGCACCACCTTCTTAAAAGACTGTTTGTGCAATTTCAATCAAACCGCACCGATAGGGTCAGTTTTCAACCCTACTAGTAATCGGTGATTCATGTGAGTCATTCATCATGATTACTGTCTAGTATTTATGTCTATCAAGATTTTGTGAGAATTTTAATAATTGAATGTGGAACTCATTTTCCTTGTGTCTTGTTAAGAGACATGTGTCTTCTATCTAATAGAAATTGGACCTCAACCAAGGCAATAAAGGCATGACATCTTCATGGAAATAGAAGATGTCATGCCTTCATTGCCTTGTATATATTCAACCTCTAGTAATGGTTGGACAAGTTGTTTTATGATGAAAGAAGAGGTTGACTGATTTAGAATTATTAAAAAAAAAAAAGAATTCCTAAAAGACAAAATTCAATATCAATAAACACTTCAAATAAAGAATTAAAGTCTTTTTTTCATCCAATTATTTATTAAATATGCCTCCTTATTTTCACATTCATCATTCTTGTAGTAGGAAAACAAGTCAAAACAAACCCGATTGACTTAACACTTGGACCATTGACGGTGGCGGCTACTAGGGGGTCGATGGCGTGGAAGGGGGTGAGTTAAGGTTACTAAAGTGAAGAAGACAAAAGCAAGAGGGATCGAGATTTAGAAGTGTAAGTGGAAGATGAAGGTTGAGTTACTTGTGGGCTAGGCTAATACTTGGGCTGTAGCAAAGGGGTTGGGCCTTGGGCCCCATTATCTTTTCTTATGTATGTTTTAATTTCAATTAAGTGTAAAAGGCTTCAGCCTAGTAGTGTAGGGCTTACAAGCCCAGTGGCTTGATGGGTGCAAATTATTACAATAGAGTTACTCAAAGAATTCTCTCAATATTTCCAATTTTCTCCTAGAGGACTAGCCCCTTGAAGTGAGATTCCTATATCTTCTTCCCTGCATGTTACAGAATGGTATCTAGCTTCAAGATGGCCTACATGGCTTCAAGAAGACCACGGAATCATAGTTGAAGACCTTAGAAGCAGAGATGTTGGCAATCAAGAAGCAATCTGACTCGGTGGTGCAGCAACTGGCACCTGTCACCTTGGAATTAAAAAAAAAGAACAATGGTCATCAGCAAGAAGATTCAACATCAGGAACCAACAGTAGATTTGAAAATTTTGGGGAAGGGGGAGGTGAAATGGTACCTAGATCAGTTAGATTAGACTTTCCCTCTTTTAATGGTGAAGATCATTTGGCATGGCTTTATAAAACAAATCAGCTTTTCATGTTTTATAATACTCTACCCCACCATAAGCTTAGGCTAGTGGAAGGAAAAACCATAGTGTAGTACCATGATCTAGAGGATTCTGGTGTCATTGTGGATTGGGAGTCTTTTGTGAGGGGTTTATTGATCATATTTGGGCCAAGCACTTACGATGACCCAATGAAAACACTAACCAAATTGAGACAAGTGGGGTCGGTGGAGGTATACAAAGTTGAGTTTGAAGTAGTATCAAGCAGACTTGAGAAATTGTCTGATAATCATAAACTAAGTTTTTTTTATCAATGGCCTTAAAGATGAAATTAGGCTACCAATGAAGATGTTCAATCCCCCTGACTTATTGACTGCCTTTAGTTTGGCAAAGATCCAAGAAGAACATGTGCGGATCAACAAGAGGGGTTTTTAAAGGCCAAACATACACTATGCTAGAACCTGGGGGTAATAAAGGGTGACAGAATCATGGTTAATCCTGTGAGTCTAGCAAATCTACTGGGAAGGCCTTAGCACATATCTAGACAATTAACCCTACTTGGATGAAAGAAAGGAGAGGTAGAGGTTTATGTTACTACTGTAATTCCAAATGGAATCTAGGTTACAAATGTAAAAATCCCAAACTATTCTTAATAGAGAAAGTGATAGAAGAGGAAAATGAGGAGTTGAGAGAAATGAATCAACTAGAAAAAGGAAGAAAATTTTGGATTTTTCAGAGATACCTAAGAAACCAAAAATTTCTCTACATGCTCTCATTGGCTCCTCAAACCCCAGAACCGTGTGAGTAAAAGGAAAAATAATAGAGTAGTGGGCTGTGATTTTAATTGATTCAGGCAATACCCATAATTTTGTGGGTCCTACAATAGTTAAAAGGTCTAAATTTCCTATTTGTGTGAAGAAAAATATGAGGGTTAGGATGGCAAATGGTGATCAGTTGTTTAGTAAAGGGAAGAAACAAGGAGTTAAATATCCAAGGATTCCTATTTTCCATGGATCTTTTTGTCCTCGATTTGGCTAGATGTGATGTGGTCCAAGGTGTCAAATGGTTACAAACTTTAGGCACAATTGTATGGAATTTTGAGAAATTGACTATGCAATTTATCTTGGGGGGCTGAAATATTATATTGTCTAGACTAGCACCAACTCAATGGTTAGAAGAAAGCTCCTGCAGGGAGAGGGAGAAATTAGAAACAATGGGTGTTTTGATACAATTATTATGTGAAGATGAGCTGACTTGGGAGACCAGGTTATCGACACCAATGCAAAAAATACTACAACAGTTTGAAGATGTGCTTCAAGAGCCAAAGGGACTTCCTCCTAGTAGGACCCATGTTCATACTATCAACCTACTGCCAGGGACAAAACTAGTGACTGTACTTCCCTACAGATAACCTTTTTATCAAAAGGATGAGATCAAGAAGATAGTACAAGAGCTGTTACACTCAGGGTGATCAAGGCTAGTCAAAGTTGCTTCTCCTTCCTAGTAATTTTGGTCAAAAATGCAGATGGTACTTGGAGACTCTGTGTTGACTACATCGCTCTAAATCAAGTGACCATAAAGGATAAATTTCATATTCCTGTCGTAGAGGAATTATTGGATGAGTTGAGTGGCTCTAAGGTGTTCTCCAAGCTGGATCTCAGATCTGGCTATCACCAGATACGGGTCAGACCTACTGATGTGCATAAAATAGCCTTTCGTACCCACGAAGGCCATTATGAATTTCTAATCATATGCACTATCTACTTTTTAGAGCCTAATGAAGGAGATTTTCAGACCTTACTTGAGGAAGTTTGTGTTAGTCTTTTTCGATGACATCTTGATCTATAGTAACAGTGAGAAAGACCATTTCAAACACTTGAACTTGACTCTAGAAATTCTCAAGAAACAACAGCTGTTTGCAAAGAAATACAAATGCCAATTTGGATGCCAGGAAATTGGTTATTTGGGACATTTGATCTTGGGGCAAGGGTGAGAGTAAACCCGGAGAAATTGAAAGCTATGGTAGATTGGCCTAGACCTAAGACTTTGAAGGCTCTAAGGGAATTTCTTGGGTTGATTAGCTATTACAGATGGTTCATCAAAAACTATGGAAGTATTGTTGCTGCCCTTATAACTTTGTTGAAGAAAAACAGTTTCAAGTGAGATGCCACTACTAAAGCTTTTAATAGGCTAAAAGAGGCCCTGACTCAACCACCTGTTTTAGCCTTACCATACTTATCTCTAAACCATTTCAAATTAAGTGTGACGCCTCAAGGAAAGGAGTGGGGGCAATCCAAATGCAATAAGGTAGGCCTCTTTCATTTCTTATTCAGGCCCTCAAAGGAAGAATCATTTTGTTGTCCACCTATGAAAAGGAATTCTATGCATTGGTTAATAGCCATCTAAAAATGGAGGCCTTATTTGCTGAAAAGATCTTTTGTGGTTAAAACTGATCATCATAGTTTGAAGTACCTCTTGGATAAAAAAATAAAAAAATAAAAAATAGGCACACTCATACAACAAAAATTGTTGAGTAAGCTACAGGAATATGACTAATTTGTGGTCTAGTACAAAAAGGGTCTCGACAATAAAGTGGCAGATGCACTCTCGAGGCAAAGGCAAGAGAACGGTTCTCTAACTCTAATTTCAGTACCTTTTGTAGAGTGGGTGGAGGGGATTAGGCAGGGGTATGATAAGGGTCCTGAACTACAACAACTAGTTAAAAAGTGCCAAAAAAGGCACCTAAACCAACATCATTCTATGAGGGAAGGACTATTGTTTTATTAGGGCAGATTATACATAACTACTGTTCCATAACTCAAGAACAAATTACTCCAGTTTGTGCATGAAAGTTCTTTCGGCCCTAGGGGAGGGGGGGACACTAAGGTTTTGACAAGACTAGAAGTGTAATCAGTCCAGTTTGGTCCTTTTTTGTACAAATTTTGGAATCGGACTGGTAACACCGGTTTTGCATTTTCAACAACCAATTTCGGACCCATTCTCCTCCTAAACTTGTACTTCTAATTTTACCGATTCCAGTTTGATTTTTCAGTTTTAATCAAGTGTCAATGTCATAAAAAAATGTAATTTTCTAATGTATATTAGTATTACTAATGTATTATACATTTATCAAAATGAATATGTTGAGAATTTATTAGTCCATAAAATGTAATTAATATATATTTTACATTAATAACATACGATCAAACAAATATTCATATTTAAGATAAAACTTTATGTTATTAATTATAATATAAAATTATTTTATATATAATTATATATATAATATTAAAAATTAATTTATATATATTTTGTAAACCAGTCTGGTCCAGTCCTGAAAAGCCAAGAATTGAAACTAGACCAAATTTAAAAAATGTAGGAATCGATTCCGGACTGGACCAGTTCAAAACCAAACCAACCGGTTTGGTCTGGGCCAGTTCTTCAGTTTTCCAGTTTAAATTTTCACCCCTAACCAAGACAATACTTAAAAGTAGGAGCGACTTCTTTTGGCTTGGACTTAGAGCTGATGTGCATAAAGTGGTGTAGAATTGTGAGACTTTTCAGGTGCAAAAAACTGATAATACCCTCCTTAGTGGGTTCTACAACCTTTACAAATTCCTTCATAGCCATGGTCTCACATTACCATGAACTTCATAGACGGGTTACCCATTTCTAATGGTTTTAGTACCATCTGTCATCTGGGCAGTGGTGGATCGATTGACGAAGTACAACCACTTTACTCCTTTGGGCCATCCATACTCAGCAAGTCTATGGCACAACTTTTCATCAAACACATCTTCAAGCTGCATGGCCTTCCCTATTCTATAGTTTTTGATAGGGATAGGACCTTCACAAGCTTATTTTGGAGAGAGTTGTTCTCAGCTCAGGGAGTTTAGCTGGCTTTTAGCATAGCTTATCATCCATAAACTAATGGTTAGTTTGAGATTGTGAACAAGTGTCATAAAACATGCATATGAGGTACTTTGTGGTTGAAAAACCCAAAGACTAGGTGAAACGGGTGCCACTTGCAAAGTGGTGGTATAACACCAGCACCCATGCCTCTAGCTAGACAACACCTTTCGAGGCCTTGTATGGGTATAGACCTCATTGACTTCTGCCTTACAACCCATGACTCATTAAAGTTGAGGACGTGGATCTATCCTAAGAACACAAGACTAGATCTTACAAACCCTAAAACCCAACCTCAACAAAGCCCAAGAACGCATGAAGAAAAATGCAGATATGAAATGGAAAGAGCAAATTTTCAATGTCGGGGACTTGGTATACTTACGATTGCAGCCTTACTATCAAACCTCCGTTGCCCAACGTCGAAACTGGAAGCTGGCTCCATACTACACCGACCTATTTGAAGTGTAAGGTAGGATCAGATATGTGGCATATAGACTGAAGCTTCCAACCAGTGTGCAGGTCCATCCAATCTTCCACATCTCGCAACTCAATGAGAGGGTGGGAGACGGGATCTCAATGGCGCCACTCAATTACTTGCAGTGAATAATCAAGGGGTGCTATAACATGAGCTGGAGGAAGTTCTGAACTGAAGAATTAGACCTGTTAATGACCTGCCGGTAACTGATCTACTGATTCAGTGGCAGGGACAGAGTAAGGAAGACACATTGTGGGAGAATCACTATAAATTAAAATCAACCTTCCCACACCTTGTGGGCAATGTGTTTTTAATGGATGTGGTAATGTAACACTTGGGCTACTGACGGTGGTGGCTACTAGGGGTCGACGACGTGGAAGGGGGTTATAACCCCTAGGAGATTTGCTCGGGACCACACCTCGACACGACTCATGGAGGGTCAGGATAGTCACATGGCTAGCCTGCTTGCATGTCTTGGCTCAGACCATGACACGCAGCGGGCAACCATGGAAGCTACTAGACGTGCGCAGACCATGTGTATAAGCTTGTGCGTGCCCTTGAGCGTGCACCTGTGCGCATGCATGCGTGCCCCAGCACCACTTAGCAAGGCTAGTGGCGCACCCTCACAAGCATGCCATCCAGCGCACGGCGCCAACCCGTGCCTTGCAGGCAAGGTTAGTGGCGTGCCCCCACAGGCACGCCATCCAATGCACGGCTCCAGCTTGTGCCTTGTAGGCAAGGCTAGTGGCATGCCCACCAGGCATGCCAACCAGCACACGGTCCAGCCCATGCCTTGCGGCCCCATAGCCAAGACCGTCAGTTTGAGCCATGCATGCTCATCACCCAGGCCACCAGATTGGGCCATGTAGGACCACTGCCAAGCCACTTGACTGGGCACCACAGCAACAGCACGATAGCCCACCATCAGGCCTAGGCTTGGCACCATGCCATGCCCATTATTAGCAGGCCATGCACAGCGCCATGCCGTGCCCACCACCAGACCAACGCGTGGCACCATGCCATGCCATGTAGCAAGCTGCAGACCGAACCATGACTAGCTTAGCCGTGAGCCATGCACCACTATAGCCCACCATGGGCATTGCATTCTATGGCCACCATGGCTAATTTATCCATTTTATTATTTTTATTTATTTTATTTAAAGACTTGTTAATTATTATTTTATTTATTTTATTTTAATTTGCTTGGGGACCTTTTGAGGGTTTACACTTTGTAAACTCTATAAATAGGACCTTTAGACATTTCATTAGGATCTTTTGGCATTTTGAAAATTGAGTGGCCGGCCATAGAGCTTGGAGATTGTCATTTTCAGTGCTCATGCACTTGGACTCTTTTGGAGTGCAATTTGTGAATCCCCAAGGAGAGGATCTTCACCGTGCAATTCATAAATTGGTATTGATTCAATTTATCCTTTAATATATTGAGGTTTCCTTTCAATTCTTTGTGCAATTCGTGAATCAAAAATTGTTTGGTTCCTTTGTAATTTTCATTTTCTCTTTTTGTGTTCTTGTGGAGTTTTGTTGATTGATTTGGAGTGGAGAGGCCGAATCCTCCATTGGGATTTCAGTTTGTGTTGTGGTTTGATAGATCTCTTGTATTCATGTGATTTCTCACATGTTCATAAGATTTTCTTGAAGAATCTCATCTCCCAAACAAGCAATTCGACTAACCCTATCATTTGCCTTTTCCATCACCTTCAATTGCCATAAACCACAAAACCCTAGCCCATCCTTTTGCCCTACACGTCCCCTATCAATTCCCATAGCCAAACAAGACCAAAAAACCCTAGATCTCACAACCCACAATTCGGCCATAGCCTCCCTTTCCTAGCCCATCATTGGCCGAAATCCTAGATCCTAAAAAGTCTCACTTTCCTTTTCCATCTATAATTTGATTGGTCAATTACCTTTGATTGGCTCACTCAAATCTCATCTTCCCACCAAAACACGTTTCCCTTATCCATCCTACCCATTTTCGGCCAACCCTTATCATCCTAGATCTCAAATTTTACATTTTGAGAATTTCACAATTCTTAACTTTTAGGATCTCACAAGCCACCTTTGCCCTAGCCGAATACACCTCACTAGTCTTGACTGAACTCTCATCAAATCTAGCCTCACTCACTCATCTATAAACCCTAGCCAAGATTACCCATCATCCAACCCTAGCACACAAGTGGCGCCTAACATACCAAGGGTCACTTAGCCATGCACCATCATCACCCAAATCATGATCACCTAATCCAAACTCCATCCATACTTCCCACCATAGAACCCTAGCCTCATTACACCCAAGCTCATTTTAGGCTACAAGTGATCTACACCAAGCAAAAGAGTCATATTTGTCACTAGAGGAGCAACAAAGTGAGGTTGGACCCTTAATGTTTGGAGGCTTGACCAAGGTCTCCAAAAGGCGAGTTTGGGTTACTGAAGTGAAGAAGACAAAAGCAAGAGGGATCGGGACTTAGAAGTGTAAATGGAAGATGGAGGTTGGGTTACTCGTGGGGGCTGGGCAAATACTTGGGCTACTGCAAAGTGGTTGGGCCTATGGCCCGTTATCTTTTCTTATATTTGTTTTAATTTCAATTCAGTGTAAGGATTAGCCCAGTCGTGCCCATGGCTTGATGGGTCTTTTATGATTACCTGTTATTTTCCTTAGGTAGGGTACTTTTAAATTTTTAACGGCTTGAGGTTTATGCAAAATTATTACAATACAGTTACTCAGAAAAATTATCTCAATATTTCCGGGACTCTCCCCTTGAAGCGAGATTCCCTTCTCTTCTGCCCTGCGTGTTACACTGTTACATGTTACATTGACTGAGGCAGTAACCCCAAAATTTTCTTATTCCCCTATACCAAATCCAAGCAAAAAGTAGAAAACGCGGTAAAATGGCCGCCGCAAGAGCATCGGGATTGGTAGTACCACGGCCGGTGACCTTCGTGACCGGCAACGCCAAGAAGCTCGAGGAAGTCCGAGCCATCTTGGGAAACTCCATTCCTTTTCAGTCTCTCAAGCTTGACTGTAAACTTTACTCTCTCTCTCTCTCTCTCTCTCTCTCTCAACTAATTTTTATTTCTTTATTTTTTTTAATTCTTTTCATATTTCGCAGTGCCAGAATTGCAAGGTGAACCCGAGGATATTTCCAAAGAGAAGGCTCGTTTGGCTTCGGTTGAGGTTCTCTCTCTCTCTCTCTCTCTCTCTCATGTTCTGTACGTACGTATATATTTCCAAATTTTGATCTATATGATTTTGAATGGGAAGGTGAACGGTCCTGTACTGGTGGAAGACACTTGCCTCTGTTTCAATGCCTTAAAGGGTCTACCCGGTACGTAATTTTTTTCCCTTTTCAAGTTTTCCTTGGGTGCCATTTAGGTTCATTTATTATATACACGCATGCATGCATCTATTAATCATCTTTATAGTGATTGATCATTGATTTTTTTTTTTTTTTTGGTTGCTTGAAACTATTGCAGGGCCATACGTGTAAGTTCTATTTTACTCTCGTTCTTAGTGTTGAGGTGAACTTCTGTATCTCATCAATTTTTTGAGGGCTCTTGCCCATGCCATTTGTGTCTGCTGGATTCAATTCTTTACTTAAATCATCATTTATAGGACGAGTAACAGCATTATAAGAATCTTAATGGCAGAGAATATGAGAAGGCATTCTTGAAATTGATAAAAAAAGGTGCAATGGATATATGGAACGGAAAAATAAAGTTCACGCATTCTATTCATGAAAAAAAAATGTCTTGCTGATTTTTGTTGGCCGATTCTTGACTTGGGCGAGGCATGTTTGTACTATTGATTTGGGCAAGGTGTATTTGTGTTCTTGATTTGGGCGAAGCGATTTGTATTCTTGATTTGGGCATGGCATATTTGTATAGAAGTCATTGATAATTGTGCATTTATGCTTCGCTGTTTTTCTTTCTTTTTTTTTTTACAATTAAGAATTTTATTAATAGAAATCTATGTGAAGCCCAAGTACAGAGTTATGCTTCACTGTCAAAATGCAGTACTTTTGCCAGTTACTTAACCTGTTAATAGTAACATTGCTTTAGGAAAAGATAGTCAACCATCCTCTTATGTGGGAATCCATTGATGCTGTTAACATTTCTGAATTCCCAGGCTCAATTGTTGTATTCAATGGGTTGTAGTATGTTTTGTCAGTTACTTCAGCTGTTAATTGTAGTACCTCACCTGTTAATTATAGCGTGTTTTGTCATGAAGAATATGAAATGAAAACTTCTTTGTTCTGTTGATTATAGAAAGTTCTTGTTGTCGGTTGGTCTCAGGGTCTTAGCCTTGCAAATTAATCATAAGATTTAATATGGTTTCCGAGTATAACCCTCTAGTGGCTGAATGACATAGGAGGTTTCCCATGGAAAATCACTCTCTGGTACTTTGTTATGGCGTACTTATGTCAATGCTGAACTGATGTTCCTGCATCTATCAGGTCCATAGGATTTCTTGCCTTCCTTTCTTCTGTAATTTTCTATTTCATTTAATGGTTATTCAAAGTACCCAATTCTCTTTTCCCTCTTCTCCTTTTCGATCTTTCGAAGTGCTGTAGTAAGTAATTAATAATCTTTTTTTATCACTTAAAAAATTATGGGATGGTTGTGATAGGTTATTCCATTAAGGATAAGGACCCCTCACGGAGTGGTGCATTGCGTGCAGCTACACTTTTAGATTGCCTGCATGTTTTTTTCTTGTAAGGGTGTTTTTCTTTACTTAAATTAGTCACTATTTAGGGGCCTAACTGGTGATGTTATTTAACTCTCTAGACAGAGTGTTGGAGGGTGGTAAATGAGATCTCATGTTCTCGAGAAATTGAATTTTTTGCCCTTTATTAAGATGTCAATGGACTCTAATCATAACCTTAATTGGTCCTTCTAGAATATAAGCTCATATGTGGCTTAGGTTAATACAAAGGGTATCAAAGCCAAGCCAATTATAGTCAAAAGTGTAGAACTTGTGTCATGCCACCCATAATGGAATTACTTGATGAGGGTGTCAAGAATTGAAGTTGGGATTGACATGATTAGATTTAATTGATCGAAGCATCATTAGAAGCTTGTGGGGATATCCATATGTGGGATGGAGTTCCTTGCATCCAAAGGAGCATTGGGAGGTATTCTTATTATGTGGGATAAGAAGGTGAATGAGTTTACTGAGGACTGTATTGGGAACCATTTGATGGCTTGTTCTTTTAAGGATGTGGAGGATGAACCCCAAGGGGTTGGCCCAAGTGGTGAAGGCCTTGGTCTTGGAGTATCAGTCCCTTCAAGGTTCAACACATCATGGGTGCAAACAATCCTTTAGGGCCACACCCCTTGATGAAAAGCCAGCAATTTAACTAGTTTCGTGTAGGGAAACTTCCAAGGGTGCGGTGCACAGAAACGGGGTTTACTCTGCAGGGGTGGCTCCCTTCGGGCCTTGCCTCGGAAAGGTTTCCCAACATTTAAAAAAAAAGAAAAAAAAAAGGAAAAAAAAAAAGAAAACAAAAGAAGAAGAAGAAGAAGAATATGGAGGATGGGCTTGACTGGGCTTTAATTGGTGTTTATGGGCTGAATGCGGACAGCAATAGGCAGGATCTATGGGTTGAGATAGCAGGTTTGTGCAGTTGGTGGGACTTGCCTTGGTGTATTGGAGGTGATTTTAATATCACTCGGTTTCTGAGTGAAAGATTGGGAGAAGCTTGGCTTACTCATGCTATGACCAAATTCACTGAGTTTATTTTTTATTTGGATTTATTGGATTTACCTCTGACTGGGGGCATGTGCACATGGTCCAGCAATTGGGCTTGGTCTTGTTTGGATAGATTCTTGGTATCTCCTTCCTAGGAGGCTTAGTAAGAAAAATGGGGAAATTGTGGATTATCTATAGTTACATTGTGAGGTAGCCATGTTTTTTCCAGATGATATCTTCAGCCAGATTGGTGTGGCATGGGTTATGCCTAGAAGGGTAGTGGATATTTTAAGTGTTGGAAAGGCCTCAAGGACAACATTCGCATTGTTGCTGTGTGGAAAATGATTCCTTGTTTTATTATGTGTCTTTGGATGGAGAGAAATGGCAGGTGCTTTGAAGACCAGGAGTGTCCCTTGGATGAGTTGAAGAGATTCTTTTTCAACATTCTATTTTCTTGGGCTTTTGTCATTGATTGTAATGGGGCTAGTTTTCATAATTTGCTTGTATCCATCACTAGTGCTTAGTTGTTTCTAGGTGAATTTCGTGTATACTTCTTGTGTACTTGAGCAATGTCTTTTTCTATCAATAAAGTTCTATTCTTCTTAAAAAAAAAAAAATAAGTGGGGAGATTTTACACCCTGGATTGAGTATAGGAGGATGGTGAATGACATCCCACTTTACCTAGGTGGGAGAAGTTTTTATCATTTGTAATTATTCCAAAGGGCTGCAATTGTAAAACTGACTAATTTTATTTTAGAGTGCAAGCCCAAATGTGGCTTCGACTTTCCTTGGTTTCGTTATGTGTCAGGCCCTTATGCTATAATGGGACATCAGTATGATGTATTCTTATGATAGGATATAGATGGGCCCTGGTATGCCTTTAAGAAGTGAACTACAACCCTAGTGACTACACTTCAACATGCGTACCTCAATTACTCTAAACATTATACATTGATATCAATAGGAAGCCTGGGAGAAGAAATCTTTTGTGCATGATTGGCACTTATGTATCTCTCTCTCTCTCTCTCTCTCACACACACACACACACACACACATGCAGATTACAGCACTGGTTCTATTTTGTACCCTTATCCTTCCATTCTCCAGGAAATAATCATGTGATTTTGAATCAGCATGATATGAGCAACTTACTATCCATAAATATTGATTTGTGTTTTTAACCTCATGTGATTGGGTCCATTGGCCTAATAATCAGCAATTGCAGATATCCGTTATTTTATTTTATTTTTCCTGTAGGACACATGACAGTTAATTACATTTTCTCATCACTGCCCTTCTTGTGACCTTAAAACATGAGCAATTTCCTTCTTGCCTGAAACACATGTTTGGAGTACAAAACTTCTTCATAGTGTAAGTCATATGCATTTGCTAATTTTAGAAGCAAGAGGACTATGCAACATTCCTACCAATATTGTAAGGAGTCTATCATTTACTTGGAGGAAAGATCTCCAAACATGATATTTCTATCACACTCTTTTATATCTGCCTTTATAAGAAAGGCAACTTTTTCACAAAGATTTTTTGCCTCACCCAATTGTTCAAGCGATTGAAATGATTTAGGAAAAAAATGGTTCTGGTAAAGTGGTTCAGGTTGCCCAGCTGTTTAGAGCAAACTTGATGCCCCTAATGATCCTTGTTAATTGTTATAAGTCTCATCATATAAGAGGTCCACATGGGAGTCGGATCATCAGAAACATTTTCTGATGTAGGAGAGTCTATCAACATCTCCATTCTAGTGGACTTAAGTCGGGAAAATGAGTTGTTTTAGAAATGTTAAATATTGAAGAATGGGGATTAGGTTTTGTAGCTTGAATATGGATTGGAAAAATCAGATGTAAAGGGTGAAAACATGGCTGAAAGTGAATCCAAGCATTTTGCTTGATTTTTATGAATGAGATGTTGAGCTGGGCAGACCTGTTTATAATTAAGATAAGTTTTGGGGGAAGTATCGAATCATTCCATGTGCTGTCATGCGCTATTCCATAGGTTTCTAACTTTCTCAAGTTGATCCTTGTAGGTCGAGCTGTAATCAAATGGATCCATCCATCCATATTTTGTCAATTTATATCAGTCATGCACCCAAAGAAAAAAATGGGATGGTTTCTCTGTGGATGGATAAGGCAATCCACTAGCAAAGCTTGGAGATTTGACCTCCATGTCCATCACCTCCATTGGCCGTGGGGAGATTTTGCAAGTTTTAAATTTTTTTCTTCGGGGCATGACTAATATTTCACAAGCGATCTACTAGAAATTGACAAAATATGGATGTAAGGATTTATATGATAACATATATACAGCACAAATATATTTGATAGAATTCGAGATTTGATGAGCTTTTGATAATGTGGCAAAGCATATTTACTGATTTTGATACTTAGTGGAGTTCTTTTCTTGGCAAATGGGACTAAAGATGGCATTTATTGGCTTTTAGTTTATTTTGTAGAATGATATGGTGGGAAAATCTCTTCTGATTCTATTTTTTATGATTTGGAGCTCTATCAAGTTCAATCTTTGGTCTTCATTGTTATCACTGGTCGTTTGTGTTCCTGACTTTCTTGCTTTGACTCTGATGATTAATTTCTAATAAGGACATTATGCATTGCAGCAAGTGGTTCCTGCAGAAGCTTGGTCATGAAGGTTGACACTGCTCTATTGCCTTTGTTCTTTTGTTACACTTTTTATGCCCAGCTGCTTCGATTTTTACTTGATGCTAATCTCAACTCTTGTAGGTCTGAACAATATGTTGATGGCATATGAGGATAAGTCAGCTTATGCTTTATGTGCATTTTCTTTTGCTCTTGGGCCCAATGCTGAACCAATTACATTCCTGGGGAGAACTCCGGTACAATTTTGTAGTTGTGTATTACATACTTCTGATGAGCAATTAAGATGTACTTTAAATTTATTTTCAGCGGTTGTACTCGAGTAATCTACAATGAATTTGACCATCATAAAACATGCATGCTATTGTTTAGGAGGCATGCTTATTCTGCTTGAACTGAAGTATGAGCAAGTTTGAGATGTGCTTTTATTTGGTAACAATGATAGCTCCACAGAAGATGTAAGTTGGTTTACTTTCAAAACCAACAACATAGGCTATTTTCAGTTGTTTAAATTTTTAAATGGTCCTTTTGGCCAAAATCATTATAAGAACTATTTGAAAAGGAAACGATGGCTTTGCAAGTAATTTATTTGGCCTAGTAGTCCAGATTTAAAAATATACCAGGCATTGATGGTCAGACCTGATTAGTTGAAGTTATAATTCTTGGTAACCTTCTCAAATAGAACTGCCAGGTAAGGGCTGTACAAGGGAACGAGAAAGGGGTTTGAGACTCTTCCCTTTCCACTTACAACATAGGGGGCTGAGTCTAGATACACTTTGCTTGGAAAGTCATGCCTTGCACTTGTCTGGGCCACACAGATAAACCCCTTTATGGACTAGAGTCTGCTAGCCATATTTTTATGTTGGTGAAATTATCAGCTGGGAGAAACATGAGTTTTGCACTTGTTAACAGATGGGATTTAGCTACTTTTTCCCAACAATATACAATGACTTTGTTTATTTTTTATTCCCTTAAACCTTTGTCCTTAACTTCTTGGAAAGATTAACTTCATGCTTGTTTTGTGGCTGATTATTTTGTTTTGTTTAATCTGATATTTGTAATTGAGCAAACAATGAGCGAACAGAAATTTTTAAGAAGCTGATATTCATATCAATGGGACTTACATATTATTTATGGCTCACTTGTTAGGGGAAGATAGTTCCTCCAAGGGGACCTAATGATTTTGGATGGGATCCTATTTTTCAACCTGATGGCTATGGGCAAACGTAATCCCATGCCTCCCCCGATTTGATTTCTGCTGTTTTGTATCAATGCTCAACAGTAATTTCAGCCTAATTGTAGTATTTGTCTTGCTACAGTTATGCAGAGATGCCAAAGGAAGAGAAGAACAAGATTTCTCACCGCTCAAAGGCCCTTGATCTGGTAAAATCTCATTTTGCAGATGCTGGATACACTTTCCAGATAGACTCTGTCTGAGCCAGCGACATATTTTTCTTGTTGCAATTGCATAATGTATCTTTTGACAACTGCAAGCTGTTCATCTCAACATTAACGCTTCTACTGTAGACAAAAAACTATAGACATTCAGTTGGGGAAAGAACAGAAAAGGGAAAGAGAGTAGGTTTCCCATTTCTTATCTAATTTGGGTGGAGAACGGTGAGTAGCGTTCTTATCAAAGAGAGATTGTGGTTGACATTATCATTATTTTAGGGCTCTTTATGAGCACGCTCAGATGGAATACCAGATAGCCAAATGCATTTTGACATACTGATCCCATGTTTATTCACTGATCATGGTTGCTAATGGTGTCTCGTTATGAAATTTTGAGGTTGTGTGCCCATACGAAAATTCAGTGACCCAAGAAAGAGAGTATTACTATTCATGGAGAGTAAATGCGACATGAAATTTGACCTTGCAGCTTGTCGTCGCATGAAAGGAAGGATCCACAAAGGTTGGCATTGTGATTAACACAATGGACAATGCTAGGTTGCACACAAAATGTGCAAATGGTTCTTCTTCTTCTTCTTTTAACATACTTAATAAAAATAAAAATTCACTAACAGTCACTTTCTAACCATTAAGAAAAATTTTAAAAAAATTAAAATATATTAGTAGACATATTTGAGATTCATACTAGAATTTTTTATTTTCTTAGAGGATGTAAAGAGACTCTATGAAGGGATTATACAAAAGTAATTTTACAAACTGACGTGGTTTATAAAAATAATTTATATTTTATTATAAATTAAATCTGATGAATCGTATAAAGTCACGTCAATTTTTGTAATTATTTTTATATAATTTATTTGTAGTTGTAGTACTCCCAAACTACATTGGCGGAGTGACTGAGGAAGAGTAGGATTCTTTGCCAAATTACTGATTTGCAGGATATCTGTCCTTCAATTTTTGAACCAACAGTTGCTTTCGGCTGCCAAATAAAGTGGCTGTCTTTCTGTTACCTAATTTCCTCAACAATTTTGGCAGCTCTTGATCTTTGAGGGCAAAAGGTATTAATGTTTACCAATTTGATGGCTATAAAGTATGGGTAGTGGTACTTGTCTCAGCCAAGGCCCAAGGTGTTATATAGTTCTACCCAACTGCCGGCAGATGGTGGCACCCTCATTTCTTCTGTTATCAATATGTTCAATCATATGGCCCAAAGGGGTAAAAAATATAATTGCTTTATTATGTTTTATAATAAGGTTATGTTTGGATTTAGAAACCGTTTCATTTCATTTTATTATTATAATTTTTTTAAATTTTTTTATAAAATATAATAAACAATTCAACTTTTTCACATTCCAAAATAATAAGTAGGCAAAGTATAGAGCAGAGTCACAACTGCAGTTGAAGGATTAGGCCCTAAACAGGAGTTAATTAGCAACAATAAACCATGTTATCAGGTACTATCAGACCATGACTGTACATGCGATAGTAGTTAACGGAAGGAAACTTCTCATATCACGTTAATGGAAGGAAACTTCCTCAAGGCCGCCATGAATGGTCTTCTGGCCGATTGGAAAAAAAATTAATAAAATAAAAACATAAAAAGAGCCCGATAGAAGAAAGAACAATGAAGGCACTCATATGTACATGTTTGGATATTGCTGGAATATCTTGATCATCGTACCTAAAACTTAGTGGTGTGGTGTTTATAGCATATTCTCATAGTTGTGTTTTTACTCTTGTAAACTCTTCAGTGGAAACCAATAAGAAAGGGAAAACCTTTTGGCTTTTGTACATCATAGACATGGTTTCATCGTGGCCATGGTAAAATCTTGAGTTCTCTAACGTGATATGAGAATCACATTCGAATGCCAGGCCCTAGTCAAATCCTAAACCTTTTTAATGAGTTCCAAACTTAAGTTGTTTTCAAAATTTCATTTTGAGTTCGACAATGAATTTTAGAACATTATGGATACTTTGATTTTGTATGATTTAGTATGGAGGTGAATAAGAAAAATAGGCCACGTTAGGCTTATTGAGGAGTGAATATAGATTGCTATGACCTAACAATATTGACGTGTTGTGTTTTCTTGTCTTTCCTCTTTTCTTTTCCCATCTCAATTTCTCTATCACTAAAACACAAGCCTCGCAAGTTGGAAAAATGAATGAAAAGGGTCCCATCTCTTAAAGAGAACATACTCCTCACATGCCGCAGGGTCCCCACTCATATACAATTCATGAATTTTACATCATCAAACCTGTGAATTAGGTCTCAATTCTCATTACTGCCTTGGGTTCGGGTCAATCGAGTCGTTCAGTTAGCCATGAACAAATCACCACAGACATGTTAAGAGTGGGGGTCATCATCGTTAAGTCTTTGCCTAGAAGCAAACTGGTGGGGGATTTGAAGTGCACGTGGGGGTTGAGTCACTGCTTCATGTTCTGCATCTACTTTTTCCTGTTTGAGTTAAATGGGTTAATATTGTTGCTAACTATGGAATGTTTAGGGATTTATTGGAAGTTCTTGTGACTACTCCTTTTCATTTGTTTTCACTTTACAAAATGGGAACTCATGATTGAGCAGAAGAAGTTCCTCGACAATCAAAAGGTGAAAAAGTTAAAGGTCATCATGTGATGTTAGTAAGGTCGTTAAATGAGTTAATGTCATGTGGGTGTGCATGGTGCGCACATGGAAGAATCACAAATGCCGGTAGAATAAAGAACATCGACATCTGAGCATAATGATAATAATAACACCACAAAGATAACACACAATCTCAACCCAAAAAGTAAAAGATTGCTTGAGTTGATTGCCAAGGAAAAAGCCAAAAGGAAAAAGAGAGAAAAGAACATCACTGCTATTGCTATGCATCATCATCTGTAACAAAAGTCTTTTGGTAATTCCAGTTTGACATTCGTACTTTTTGCTTGTATTACTAGACCCAAAAAAATAAATAAACACATCGAGAAAAGGAAAGAAGAAGAAGAAGAAAAAAAAAAAAGACACGAAGAGAAACTCAAATCATTCAAATGCTATAAAACCAAGAGACAACAGCTTGTGGGGACCAAGATTGACACTGGAAAGATACAGATGGAGGACCAATGGTGGTTAGAAGGCTGAGAGGGGCAAGAAGGAAAACAAATGAGAACAACGCTTCTGCACCAGCTCCTAAAAATAGGGTTTCTTTCATCAAGTTGAAGCAGGCCGAGGTTGAGAAGTAACAGAGGGATCAACAAACTGGAATTTTGGACAAGGGTGCAACAATATAATGACATGTGTAAAAAATGTACACTTGTCAACATATGTGACACAGGGAGATGATGAAACATTGGATGTAATGTGGATATTGGATTCTTGCTGTAATATAGTAATATTGAAAAATCAAACGAAGAGAATGACTCTCTAATGGCCTGTTCTTGGGCCAATTTAATTGACATGGGATGGATGACACTAGCACTGGTGGCCTCTGCGGCAACCAAGTGGACCGGCACCAGATGTTATAGAGCCGACCATAGAAGACGACTTGGCACCCAAGCTTGAGGCCTTGGCATAGCTGGCTGAAGCTCCAGCTCCTGATGGAGTGAAATAGGCACCATTCAACAACAAATCCCCCTCTGATCTCCAATTCCAGCCCTTCCACTGGGTTTGAGCTGTCTCCACCCTCTTTGTCACCTGCCCAAGGCAATGTATCATTCACAATCAATGAATTTAAGTATGTGATTTTGCCTCATTTTAATGACAGAAGCCCATGAAACTGACAGCAACAGGCTATGAGTTATATGCAATACCTCTTTTGCAAAGGGATTGGTTGGTGCAGCATATCTGTTACCCTGGCTATTGATGGTGGGTTCAGCACTTCCACCAATGGCATACATCTCCCAGTGAGTGTAGTCATTGTTCACAACATGGAAGTATCCGTGTCTACACCTGGAGTAATAATATATTGGAATCTTGTCAGATTAATCAAACGCATTATAGAAAATTAGCCAAAACAACCTGAACAAAGTCTTCTTTTATTTCTTCTTAAATAAATTCTCAGCAGCATATTCATGTTCCAGTCGGCAACCACAAGGCAAAATCATGATTTGAACAAAACTTCTTATCATAATAAAGAGTGAAAGATGCATGTATCAGCAGGACAGCATCTTGACACCGGTAACATGAGGAAATTATTTTCTCTGTAATAGGCAGAAGTAAAGAAAGAGAAAACAGAGAGTTTTTAATATGAAAAATAAAAGTAACATGGTACCTTGGCATTCTCTGGATAAGTCCCTCTCCAAAATGGTTGTAGGCAATGGTCACTTGCATCTGCTTGTCTTTTGTGTAAGAGTCGCTATGGCCCAACAGCATCACCTTTTTTTTTCCCCCGAAACATAAATAACAGTGTGAGTGTTCCAATTACAGAAGCACATTTTAACGAGATAGTCAAGAGTAAATGCAATCAAACACACCTCATTGTGGTGGGTAAAGTGGTTGTTGGAAATGGTAATTGCAGTTGAGCCCATGACAGCGTCAACAAGGCCATCGGCACAATTGGAGAGGGAATTGTGATCAACCCATATGTGACTCGAGCCAAAAATGGAAATGGCATCGCCATCAGCCATTGTCCTCCAACCAAAGTGACTTGGGGAGCTCCTCACCATGGCATTGCCAGTTGGCTTGCAGTCATGGATGTGCAGACCATGAATGATAACATTAGTAACATATTGGATCGTGATGCATCCTCCATTAGCAATGTGGACATTGACCCCACGGGCGTCAATGGTCTTGAAGCTGTTCATTATGAGCTCCTGCTTCAATTTTATAACCATGTCACGCTTGAACACAATCCAGAGAGGCTTGTCCTGGATAACAGCATGGCGCAAAGTGCCAGGCTTGGGGTTGACAGCGTCATTGTCGCTGGAGTCGGTGACCACATAGAAGCGGCCATCACGGCCACCTATGGCATTTCTTCCAAATCCAATGCCACAGTCTGCAAGGCGCTTGCGGTTACGATGCCAGTTGGGGTCACAGCGCCAGCAGTCGTCAATGGGATTGCCGGTTCCGCACGAGAAGAAGCCCAGCTTCCTTCTCTCAGTGCTATTGCGGATGCTCCTGCCATATCAAACACACTGATTTAATTCCCACCATTAATGTTCCAGAAGCAGTTCAAATATCGTTTAAAACATAGGATATATGCAAAACTGCTTCTTATTCAGTATGTTAATAACTGTCTCAGGCGAAAGATGCTTCGGAAATTCAACTATTTGTTCATGTTTATTGTTTTCAGTATTATTCTGTAACACAATTATTAGTGTGAAAAGACTGGGAATTCCTCTGTAGTGTCGGTGGTTATAATTTTCCTCCTCTGCCTCTTTCCTCCTATTAATTTGGGTTACACCTACCAAAATCTGAGCTTTGAACAGGCAACGTACAAAGACAAAATAAAAATAACATTTTTCCAATGATCACAATTGGGTCATTATCAATATAATAGAGTAACTGAGCTTTTCTTCCCACTGCTTGGCATTATGTTATGCAGAAATAAATATTCAACCACAACGGATGACAATAATTATAATAAACTTGGAAGGATGCTCTAATATCAACAGGTTTCTGTCAATATCATCTTTTGACATGGAGCCACCCATTTTTGGAAGAGCTTGTATCATCTTTGTTAGCTACTTTTACAACAAAGATATTCCACATCCACTCGTACAATATAAAGCAACTTTCCAATCAGATTACAAACCGACATGATTAAAAAGTTCAATGATTCTTCAAAAACAGTTGCCTATATGGAGTAGAAGTAGATGTATGAGCATTCACATCCTCTATTTCTAAATATGTATGCTCTCCTAGTGCTTGAAAAGGTACAGTCCTTTGCCGACACGGTTGGATGCATAAGAGTATTAGAAAGCAGTCCTATACATTTAGTATTATCACTTTCTCTTCCGCTAAATAGATTATGGGTAAATCAGGGCTGTGATAATGTTTTATTATTAATAAAAATGAATTATTTAACAAAATGTAGTTTTTGTTAACGTGTCTAACAAAATATTTTTTGAAAAAGGCTGTCCCATATTAAAAAAGTACATGTTTGTTTTATAGCTTGAAAGAAAAAAAATAAAAAGGAAATAGACGGATGCTAATAATACTCTTATGCATCCAACCGCGTATGCACAGAAGCATTGTACCTTTGCAAGTACTAGAAGTGCAAGAAATACCGGGATAGAGGAAGAGACAGAGTGAAGGGACTGTATCTAATGTACGAGAGACACGGATCTCATTTCACCAGGGCATGGGAGCGTGGGAAAGAACATGATAACTTGTTATCTCAAAATGCCTTGTCAAGGAATAGCTATCATCTCAAAATTTTTATTATTTTTATCTCATTCTATTTCATTTTTTAAACATAATTCAAATATAAAATTCTTAAATTCATTATTACAATTTTTTTAAATTTAATCATTATAATTTTTTCAAATTTTTATATAAAAAATAAAAAATAATTTTATCATTTTAAATTTTTAAATAAAAATAATATTATAAAATTATATTTTAATAATATTTTAATTTTATAATATTTTTATTCGACTTTTTCTCTTGTTTCTCAAAATTTTAAAAATACTCAATTTAAATTATCACACTTCTATTTACAAACTATCTTACTACTATTTATAAATATTTTATCTTATCTCACTTCCTAAACAAACCCTTTAAGACAAAAGATTAGTATGAATTAATATAGAACATAAAAAAGAATAGGAAAACGTTGGTAGACTTATTCCTCTCTTTTTTTTCCTCTCTTTTTGAGTAGCCTCACTGTAGAAAAGTTAACAACAAAATTAAAGACCTCAAGGGCACAAAATGCAAATTAGAATGAATCAAAAGTACAACATGTTCAAACTCATACACAAAGAAAAACTAGTTAATGTGTGGGTGATTCTCATTAACTGCTAAGAAATGTGCTGCAACCAAACACTTCAAGAAAATAGCAAATGGGTAGGTATTGAAAAATGTTATTTTTATCTTGGATTTAAGGTAAGAATATGATTTTAAAAAGGCATGATGACTGATGAATAAGAGTAACAACAAAATGATGATTGGGCTTTATAGACGTGAATAAAAGATAGAGAAAAAATGGTGAGAATTACAGAGAGAAAATAATAAAGAAGAGAGAGAGAGAGAGGCCCACATGTCGACCATGGAAGCAATCTCGTCTGGATTATCCACTGCATGCTCGTTGAGTCCCTCCACCTCTATATCCGAACTGGAATAACCAACCGACACACAGCCCCAAAAAAACAAACAAACATTAATTAATTACCGTAACAAACAAGGTACAAAAACGTACAAAGTAATTTCCAAGTAGGGGTATATTATCTACGTGGAAAATTTAGAAAATGACACGTGTGTATATGCGGAGCGAGTAGTGGTAGATAGAATGGGAATTGAACAATGCTACAGCAAGTACAGTTGGGGACAGAGCTAGTATTAGTGTTGGTGCGCAATGCTCGAGGTCATTTACTCACTCCCCCCCTCCTCTCGAATAAAAAAAACTAAAAAATACAGTTTCTAGAGAGAGAGAGAGGGGGGGGGGAGGGCAACGACGAGCCAGTCGTCGGCGGCCAAAAAAAAAAAGAACCCTAAAAAAATTAAAATTCTTTCATTACCCCCCAGTGCCCAGAGGATATTCTTACAGAATTTTTTATTCTTGTTTTCCCTCTACGTAACTAAATAGATGAATGTTATATATCATTTTATATTATACATTTTATATATTAAATATTATTTTTTATTTTATTTTATTCTTATTAAATTAATTAAATTATTCTATTTATCATCCACACATTATATATTTATTATAAAAAAAATAAAAAAAAATAAAAATAAATGATGTGTGAAGTATGAAGATGATAAGAAAAATTTTCTAAATAACAAATACATTGGAATTTAAGTGATTGTGTGATGGTAAATATGGGAATGTGTGAAGAGAGAATTTCAGTGTTCTCTCTTCCCTCAATCCGTTATTACAGGGAAGGTATCCAAAGAACAAACTTAACGGAATAAACGATCCAGATCAAGGGATCTGGATCTCAACGGCTGAGATTGTTATCTTAAGGTTGGACACGACTGTAACGTGAGAATTATCCAACGGTCTAAAACACAACACACTGGACAAAACCAACGGCTCAGCTCAGCAGTGATGTTAACGTTGGGCCGGGTGGTTTGTTCTTTGTTTGGTAGCTCAGCCCCTAACAGCTTTTTGAGAGAGTTAAATATATTGTCACTGACCTCGCCACCATTGACGAGTTGTTGCTTGAGCTCTGCAATTGTTCTGTACCTCCATTGCTGTAAAAAACGAAGGAAAAAAAAAGTCAATATCTGAGCCTAAAAGTATCATGAAGGATTTGTACGGGTCGTGAGTTTAGAGGAGACGCCATTACACCTAATCTAGCAGAGGCTTTAATAGGAGTATTATTAATGTGCCATTTTTGTAGGGGGAGGTTAGGTGGCCTGAGAGAGAAGATCAAGAAATGCGGGGAAAAAAGTTCACATGAAAGCTTGGGGATGAAAGAGCATTAGTTAATGGAGTCCGCAAAGGCGGTCAATGAGGAGCAGTGTAAATGTACATTTAACATGAACTTTATTTGATTTTTACTTTGTTCCAATTATTTCACAAAAAGAAGAGAAAAACCACGTAATGTGCTAAAGCGCCAGATCCCGAAAACACAGAAACATCCCGAATCCGAAGGAATGGCCGGAAATGTGATGCACAAAATCGAAACAGAGGAAAATCTCGCTCTGCTTCTCACAATGTACTCTACAAAACTTCACACACACACAGAGGAGGCAGAGGTAGAGAGAGAGAGGGGGGAGGGTGAGTGGTTGTGAAATTTAAAGAGGGAAAATTACCTGGTTTCTGGGATCTGGTCAGTCCTTACCGTAGCCATTGCCCCAACGAACAACATCATTACCATCACCACCGAGCACAGCCCGACACATTTTCTGGACGCTGCCATTGTCTCTCCCTCTCTCTCTATCTGGGGATATGTGTAGTCGAGGGAAGAGACCGACACGAATACAGAGGAGAAGTTAGCAGAGGAAAGCAGAAGGAAGGGGAAGAAGAACAAGTATGGGAGAGAGTCAGAAAGTCATCCTCAAGAACATGGCTTTTATAGGCCGATAAAGCTAAGAGACCAGCACCAAAACCAAACAAACGAAAAGAAACGTTTCCCTGCCGTTAACTAACTGTTTCTTTTTTCCTTAAAATTAAATCATTTTCGGTTTGACTGGTTGTGCGCAGTAACGACGTTAATTAACTCAGTTATGTTTACCCTGGTTAGGTTCAATACAACCAACTCCCTACACAAAACGAATCGAACCCCAACCCAGGGGCTCCACTTCTTCTACCAATCAATTAACCCTAACGGCACTTTTAGCCACCATCCCTAACTGCCACTAACCGTTTTACACTTTCATCGAACGCCACCCTTTCCCACTGGCCACTATTGTTCATGTCCGTGCTTCTTCTGAGCGTCTAACAGACTTTTTAACAGTTGTTAACTACCGTAGCTTTGGAGTGACACGTCAGCTGTTCCTCCGTCACGGTAGGATCGGAGGGGGGCAAAGTGAGGAGTACGGATGTCACGGCCTTGCTCGCTGAATTTGCGGTGATGAAAAATAATTAAAATTAAAAATTATTCATTCTATTTATTTATTTATTTTGGAGAATTTAATATAGTTTGTTTAATATTTATGAAGTGTGAAGTACATGTTGCGTGGAGGGACATGTCATTCTTCCCAGGCGGCAATCACGGCCTCGGCATCCTTTGAAGTTATTTGACTCACCCAACATGCTTCAACCATGGGAATAATAATGCTTACAGGCTGTTTTTATTTACTTTTTTTTTTTATTATTATTTTTAATTTGGAAATTTAATTTATGGGGTTGGCTTGAAAAACTGTCCATTCGATCGGTTTAATTAGCTTGAAGTATCAATCGGAAGAGGTCGGCGATGGATCGATCAATTCAGTCGGAAATCTATAAAATAAAATAAAATTATATTCAGTAAAGTAATAAAAAAATAATTTGTCAAAAATAGGGAGAATTAAAAGTAAATTGGGGTTGGAAGATAAAAAAGGGGGGGGGGGGGGGGGGGGGGGGGGGTAAATTTAGAGGAGGATATATAGGTAAAGTACTGGGCCTCTAGATCATGAGGAAATTAGGAAAGAGATGATCAGTTGGTATGTATAGATGGAAGTTGGGATGCTTGCACTGTAATATTGGATTGAGGTCGTTCCAACAAAGTACTTGAATACGAACAACAACGTTGATGATGATAGACAATCTCAAAAAGAGAGAAGTTAGAAGATCAAATAAACAAGCAACGAGGCAGCTACGTACGTATACGTACATAAGTACGTACATCTGCGAAGGTGCAAATGAGAAAACAAGGCAAAGCCTTATAAGCGCGCCTAATAAACTAAACTAACTAAATATTTCAAACAAAAATAACTAAACTAACTTAAAATGGGTAGCTCTCATGTTTTATATAATATTCTAACGTACGTACTACTGCATGTAGCCGCTAAAACATTTAATTTTCATATATTAAACAATGTGGTTTATTTTATCAGTACTTAAGTTTTAGAAAATTTGTATCATGCATACAATAAAAAATGGTAACCGTACGTTATGGGCAGTTATGGTTCCTGCAGGCCAGTAATTGGATATGATCGGCCGGCCGGGGATCACACCAAATAAATCACGTGATTTTGCACACTACATGGGATTATGTTCAGGAAAAACCTCACGTACGTACTACTGCATATATATATATATAGTACCTTAATAATTTCTTGGTTGCTGTGATCTTCAGATTTATTTAATGAATAGAAACAAAGTAATTTTATATATAAGAAATTAAGTGGAGTAGGTAGTAGTAGTGTTACGATGTGTAATTAAATGTTGGTTGTATATAATGTGAAAATATCTCATTTCCAGGTAGCTTCCAAAATGTGGGAGTTTATAATAAATGCATGCAGCTAGCCTTTTGTCCTGCATGGTTTTCATGCTAGCAGCTTCAATTTGGCTGCAGGTAAATTAATTAAGGTCAGTTTTACCGGCAAGGTTTTTGTCCTAAGTGATCATATAGGTATGGACAGTTAATTACTTCATTAATTTGGCTTTAAATTACTGGTCAACAAATTAGTTCTTGTAGTACATATATAAGTTACTTTTATATATTTTTTTTGGTACATTTTATTAATGTGATTGATTGAGTTACTATTTTTTAATATAAAATAATTATTTTGATCAATCACATCAGTTGAGTATTCAGAAACTATATAAAGTGATTGTATGTAGCATAACTCTATCTTTCGGAATTAGCTCTAACAAACATGCATGTTCTACCTTAATTAGTTTGATATTTGATTTTCTTTAGACTTGATAGTATAAATATATATAGAGTAATGCAACTCTTCATATATGCTAAATCTTGTTATTCCAAATCATACTTGATGCATGTAGGTGTCACATATTTCAATTAGTTTCTTCTAGCTATCAACTGCTTTAAATTAATGACATTAATCAATTCTTAAGTACGTACTTAATTAAGCTTATATTATTAACCGTTGGTTCTAATTTGAAACTAGGGTACATAAACGAAATAGGCTCAAAGAGTCGAGCCAAGTAAACTAGCCAGCCCGGCCAGGGAGTGTGTCCATGCTGGTAGTTTCCCACTCACTTGGCACGACAGTAGTACTACTATATACCCTTAATAATCTTATGACACACGTACTACTGTTTGTAAAAAATGAAGTTTCAATACATATATATATATATATATACACATTCAATCTAATTTCAATATGTATTCATTCCCTTGAGCTAAGAAATGAAGTTCGATCTGTCCTCGTAATAATGTTTTATGTGTTTAGATGACTTTATAAATCATCGTAGGACTAAAATCACTTATAGTAATGTTAGATACAGTTCTAGAGTGTGTAAGCAGTCTTGCACATTCAATTTGAAAAAAGGAAAAAAAAAAAAAAAGAGGTATATGATTTAAAAATACTTTTTTTCATGTGGATACTAAATTTATTAATTTTTTTCAAAAGGAATACACGAGACTTGTATACTCCGAACTTAATGTAAATATTATTTCTCTTTAAACCCCACACGAATCCCACCAGAGTTATCTTTTATTTTCTCTTCATAACACAATTAAACACGTCAACATTCTTCAACTGTTTATCATGAATCCGGTCGATTGAATCATCAAAGCCAATCATATGATGGGTCACATGATTCTATATATATATATATTTCCTTTAGTGTGGTGAGAGTTGCATAAAGATCAGTACTCGTACATCACGGGATAGGCACTAGATCCACCTCAACATGCATTACATTGTCTCTGCATCTTGGCTCTTTCCTTTCCTTTAATGTACTGATCAGACTAACCTTTTTTTTTTTTTTTTAAAGTGTAATTAATGGCCATAGTATTCATTTAGAATTTTCCAATTCTCCGCCATAACTCCTTTATAAGCTCTTCCAAAAACAACCAACTCTTGCCCTCACATGTTTTTGGTACGTAATAGAACAGGAAAATTAACGCGGGAAAAGAAATTCAAATAGTAAAGGTTTTATGGTAGAACCAAGAAGAAGATTGGAATATTAGGTGTCATTCTTTTTCCTTAGATTCTTCTTCACATGCAATTAATAATGCACAAAAAAGAAATGGGTAATTTCTAAAATTTTCAGTACTTTTCGAGCCCATGATCTTCATCAGTACTATTTAATTAGTATTTCCTTTTTCATGGGCACCATAATGTTGCCATGCAACAAGCAAGTGGCATCCATCATGGCAATTCTCTCACGCCTAGCTACACAAACGCCTCCTTTCCCTCCTATTTACGGTTCTACCCTCATCATCGTGTACAAAAAGGTACACACAAACATTATGATCTGCTTAAATACCCGCCCCCAAGGACCATTGATTATATGTGTGGACCAATCCAACTTGAGTTAAGTTTTGACTTTTAAGCTGAGAAGTTAATTCAATCCATGAGTTTAGAAGTAGTTAAACTAAATTATTATGGAGGTTGTGTTGCATGCGCTTATTATCAAAGGGATTCTCCGTAGTATCCAGATTTCTAATTTTAATTTTTTTACTCAAATATCTTCTACCATTCAAATAACAGAGATAAACACAGCATGCAAGCCTTACTGTATTTAATTTTGAATTAAATGTCAACACACATATAGCATCTAATGCAGTACTAAAATCGATCTATATGTTGTGTTTATCTCTTCCTGATTTATAGAATTTGTTTGAGGTCGAACAATTGTAGGAAATCTCAACTCTTTCCAAATCATTCATGAAATGTTTATCTTCCTAAAAAATGAATAGACGAGATTTTTGTATTCATTTGTGTTAAGATATATAGTAAATAATAAAATCTACTTCTTCGTAGATATTAGCTTAAGATTTTAAAACAAGTAATGATTTCACATAGTATCAAGAGCTAGGTTATGAGTTAATATGAACCCTAACTCTACATTTTATCCCATTTAATTAAATATTTCATGTGTTGGGTTACCTATTGAGAGAGAGTCATGTTAAGATATAAAATAAACAATAAAATTTACCTCTTCATATTAGCTTCGGTTTTTTAGACAAGTGATAATTTCACAATTTACCTTAATTCCAAAGCTGCTTCATTCACTCTATTAATGAGATTCATGCAGATCTAGTATCATTTTCATAGGATATAAGTTAAACTCTATTAAACTCTTGATCGAATTGATAGCTTGAGTACTCATGCTCATAATTGGGATGTATACATATAATTAATAATTTGGTGAATTAGGTTGCTTCCAACCTTCGGGAAGAAATGTTTCCATAATTGAATACCATCTTTTGTTTCATAATTTGATGATGCCATAACACTATGGTAACAGTGGTAAAAGGCTACCTAAATTCCCGCATTTGTAAGTTGATAATTAATAGACAACGTAAAAGTCTCATCCTCCCAACTGGAGCTCCAAATGTTTGGCGCCGTGACCCACAACTTTGCATGACGTGGATATGATCAAGTTAATTTGAGTAAATTCACACTGACCTGGATCTGAGAAAACTATAATGGCATAAAATCCAAATCGATTTGCGAGCTCACGATCGAGTTCATGACCTATATGACCCGGTTATTTTCAATTTGAGAAATAAATTTAACTTTAAGATCAGTTAATCTATTCTTAAGTCGGCATATGTAAAGTACGTACACCATCGGCCACATAATTATTGAAATGGAAAGATTTGATTTATAAGATTCAAATTTTAAAATTTATAAGTCAAATCATTAAATTATGTGTTCTATCCAAATGCGAGAACCATATTCAAACCAGGCACAGCCACCCCCTATATATAAAAGAAGAAGTGTACATGTTTTACACACCGATTTAATAATATTAGAATTTTACTTATAAAGCTGTAAGCAGCATGTCGCCTGCTTGGGTCACATTAAATTATAACCTGTTTAGTTAATCATGTCAGGCTAAGGTTAATTTTTATATAAACTAAACCCAAATGATCTGATTGACAGCCTACATGCGTTATTCCCAACCCCATCGATCCCCTTTGTTCCCGTAAGGTTAGTTTGCATATAATTTACTTATAAAGTTAACAAGCAGCGATCATTGCACGGATCGATAGAACAATATTGGGTCAACCATTGAGATGGTTCCCATTAACTGCATGTTGCTCAAGGAGGATGTGTATGCGTAATTTCTTCAAATTTAGTTAATCATGATTAGGTTCCTTCCTTAGGGAAAATTACAACCCAACTTTCCTGCTCTTTCGCTTCATAATAGTACTCTCTTTGCTTGATTTGTTGCAGCATTGATGGGTAAGATTATAGATCGAGGCCCACAAACTCAATGAGCCAATTCCATACCTTCGCACACACGCCACAGAGAGAGAGAGAGAGAGAGAGAGAGAGAGAGAGAGAGAGAGAGAGAGAGAGTTGTTTGTGTGTTAGAGGGGGGGGGGGGGGGGGGGGGGGGGGGGGGGGGGGGGACAGTGTTAGGGGGGATGGGATTGCATGCTTTATACACTTTTTCACTCAATTGCATCTTTTCACATAATGAAAAGGAAAAGAAAGATTTTGTAGGCCAAACATGTTTGCATTGTAACCAAAAATCTGGCGGGTCTAATTAAGCTCATTACCAGCTTTTTTTTAAGCGTCTACCCAAAGTGAAGTGCAGCCGGGACTTGGGGCATGAGTCTTGACTGGCCTCAAAAGTGTGCCAAGGAAGGAATGCTCTCTAAATTAGTAAATTATATTATTATATAGATCAAGGCCAGGCCGGGACCATTTGGAGTGCACCAAGAATTCCGGCAATCAGGCGGTCATATAAATATATATATTTATTAATTAAAAGGTTTAAATATTAGTTATTTTGGCGATCAGCTTATTCTTAGAGCCTAAATATTAATCCATGGCATAATGACATATATGCTAAACAAAAATTCTATTTACAGTCAATTTTTACGTACTCTTTTACACATTTTAATGATGTGATATATGAAATATTAAAAAAAATTAATGCAATCAATCACATTAGTAAAATACACAAAGAATACGTAATAGTGACTGTATGTAACATTACTCTAGCTTTATTCTAACAACTTAATGCATGGGGTGCCTGGCTTTGGATTAGGTACCTCAAAAACTTAACGTGTTATACCAATTAACCAATTAATGTCTTTACCAAATTACGTACCTAATTAAGTACGTATTTAACTAATATTGTAGAGTAATAAATGAATACCGATTACCTACTCATTTAATCCGAGATTACTTGAAGCCACATGATATATATGTAGGGTGGCTGAATACGTAGAGGCTAGCTAGGGAGGTTAACAGGGATAGATGAGGCACCAAATTACCATGAAATTTAAGCACCCTACCAATCTTTAATTCAAGAATATTCTTTAGCGGCTCGAAATATTAATCATGCTCGATATATTAAACCATGATTAATATTTCAAGCCAAGATCAACTCAGTTTAGCCACATTATATATCATGTGGGGCTACGTTTGGTTACAAGACCCAGCTGATATCAATTCAGTTCAGTCTAATTTTAAACTGAGTTTAACTTCCAAACACCCATCTCTCAAATTATTAAATTTATCTCAATTCAAAACCTTTGTACATATGGAACCCACAACTTTATTCAATTTTTCTTAAATATTATTAAATTCATATTAACATCTAAACTCATCTTAGGTGATCCCTATAAAAATACTCATTCTATAATCTCTACTCATTACTATTCATAAAAAACTTAATTCAACTCAGTTTAACTTAACATTCAAACGCAGCCTAAAATATGCATTCCAAATAATAGTACGTACTTGCATTAATTATGAACGCTTAGTTTCTATTTTTAATAAATTTTTTGGTGACCTTTTTATTTTTATTTTCTTCTTATACCTCGATGAAGCTTCTTGTGTGAAAGGAGGAAATTTGGCAGGGACCCACACCAACTTGTTCAGATAGTTAATATATATATATTGTGAAGTAGATGAATCGAAGAAGATCAATATTAAAATTAAAGCCTCGATCATGCAGTACCGTAAGAACGTTCAAAGTGTATAGAAATATTCATTGTTATCTGCCAATATATATTTCCGACTCCAAAGATGCTGAAAAAGAGACATACTTGAATCCTCGAAGTAATTATTATTGGTTACCATTTGAGGCAGATCGATGATTTTCATTTGCATTTCCTATATTGAAAATATTTCTGCATATGATCAAGCCTATGAAAATAATAATATTACCAGTTTACACTACAACAAAAATTATTTTTTGGGACGAAATTGCTTTGGAACGAATTGGAAATCGTCCCAAAAAGTGAGATTTTAGAATGAAATTTGAATTTCGTTCCAAAATAACGACGGAATGCCAGACCGTTCGAACGCATTCGAATGCTATTCTTAGGAACGAAATTTTTTGTCCCAAATAAGTTAACCGTTCGACCGTTAATGATTAACCATTCGAACGTTTAATTGTTACCATTTGAACGTAATATTGGTGCAATAGGCAAAATTATTTTGGAGGGAAATTGACAAACCGTTCGAACGTTAAATTATAAACGTTCGAATGATGCATATTCATCGTTCAAAAGTTTTTTGAAGCGTTCGAACGTGGTACCATTCGAACGGTAAGTTAATACCGTTCGAACGTATTAACTGAAAATTAATACCCTTCCCTAATTAATCCAAATTTCATGATAATAAATGTTATTTAAATGTAATATTCGGTATTAATTATATTAAATATAATAATTAATTCAATTATAATATATTTTAACTGTTAAATATATTAAATGCAATATATTTAATGCGCTTATATATTATTAAACACTATATATTATATTTATAATTTTTTATATATATAGTATATATTATATTATATTTAATTAAAATATATTATACTATTGAATATTATATAGTATATAGTATAAGTTATATTATATAGTATAATTAATATAATATAGACTACTATATACATGAAACTATGTTCATGTATTTATATAACATATATATTATATGTGATATTAACTAATATATATATATATATATAATAGTATACGTATTACATGACTTGTTTAGTATATTTTTCATATTATATTGCAGTTATAGGCTAATTAGATGACACTCTCTATTCTAGCACTATAAATGACACTATATATACTCAATTTTAGTTTTTGTATCATTATAATACACTCTAATTGCTAGTAGTATAGATGACACTATATATAATAGTAGATATCCTATTATTAAATAATATTATAATAATAATATAATATAATAAACACTATATATATATATGCATGTGATACATATAACCCTATGCTATGATACCATATATATGTTATATATAATAGGTTAATATATGTACTTGACTATAATACTAGATGTAATATGATATTTTATACTATATATGTTACTAAACTATATAATATATGTTTGATTATATATTATATAGTTATATTACTCTGTCTCTAAACTATAGTATATTTACAAGTTATTATATTTAAAGATATAGTGTAAAAAAAATACAATAAGTAACATTTTAATTTGACGTTTGAACGGTTTAAAATAACCGTTCAAACGTATAAGAAAACGTTCGAACGGTAATTTTCACGTTCGAACGTTTAATTAGAGGGGAAAAATTTTCCCGCTAATCTATTTGACGTTTGAACGTTCATTAAATAATCGTTCGAACATCAATGTTCTACATTTACACGACAGAACCTCACAATCTCGCACTCGTTCCAGTCGACTTCCAATCTCTCCCACGCTCATTTTCTTCCAACCAACGCCATTATTCTTCAATCCAGCCCTCAAATATTACTAACTTCTATCAATCTCTTATATTTTCGGATTAAGAGGTTGTTTTTACCGTTTGGTGAAGAGTATTTAAGTTTTGGGCATAGGGTACGGGTGAATTTTCCGGTTTATCTCTCCAAATCAGGTATTCTCCTTAAATATATTCTCATTTTAGATTTTATATAAGTGTTTTCGTTTGCTATAATGAGTTCGTCATATAGTTTGCTGTCTTTTGATGTAATTTGAATTGTAAATGTTGAGATTTTCGGAGGTTGAAGACGACTGTAATCTGGAATTAATCCGTTCGAACGGTATTCGTATGCCGTTCGAACGTATGTCCTTAGATCGAACAGTGACTAGCACCGTTTGAACGTTATGTTGGTCAGTGTTAAAATAATTAATACTTTAAATGCAGGAATTGAATTAAAAATTAATTATTTATAATCTACATTTAATAATACTTAAATACTTAAAAGATTAAAGTAATCAAATGAGAATGAATTCAATTACAAATTATCTAAGATTTAATAATACTTAAATATTTAATAGTTGAATTATTCAACTATAGGTTAATACAAATAGTTTTGTTTTAATAACACAAAAATACTTAATCTTTGAATTAATAAAATGAATTTTAAATAAAATACAAATAATCTAGATTTAATAATACTTACATACTTAAAAGTTAAAAGTAATCAAATGAATTTGAATTAAAATATAAATTCCGAATTATAATTAATAAAATGAATGTTAATTACAATACAAATAGTTATAATTATTAACTAGAATGTTAATTACAATACAAATAGTTATAATTATTAACTAAAATGTTAATTAAAATACAAATAGTTATAATTAATAAAATATTTTGAAAGATATAAAACAACTATCTAATTATTTAATAATATAAATACTTAATTAACATATCTTGCATTGTTTGTTTGATACATGTTATATTGAAGAATTGGTTGCAAAACAACAAGAGTTAGAGACTCAATTGGCGAGACAATGAGACATGGAAATGCACCTCAAATAACATGAAGAAGAACAAGCAGAGTTCAGGAGAGATATGCAACTCCAAATGCAACAGTACAGGCCTCCAACCAACTGATGGTTTTTTAAGTCTAGCTTATGACATTATTTAATTATGTATGAATAATGCTAGTATCATGGTTATTTATTTCTTCGCACTTATTATAAAACTTTTGTGAGTAATTAAACAGTTCCTAATTTATGTTTTTCAAATATTATGGATGTCTATTTATTTTTTTTTATAATTATTGATTTTAATAAAAATAATATCCGTTCGAACGACCTTGTCACGTTCGAACATTAATGGGTAGGCTGTTCAAACGATAATGTACCGTTCAAACATTAATGACCAAACCGTTCGAACGATACCAGATGCTAAAAAAAAACGTTCAAACGCAGGTGATTACCATAGCGTTCGAACGTTGATCAGCACCGTTCGATCTCTTCTACCGTTCGATCTGTTCCTTTAACGTTCGAACGTAATTCTATTGATCGTTTGAACGTATCTTGATAACCGTTCAAAAGATACATTAACGTTCGAACGGTAACTGAGAAGCATTCGAACGTTATTCTGGAACGAATTTTAACCGTGACAAAAAAGGTCATCGTTCGAACGGTATCAAACGGTCAATTTCAAAATCGTTCCAAAAGATATATTTTGGGACGAAATTGTGATTTTCGTCCCAATATATCTTCTGGGACAGTGATGTTGGGACGAACTTGGGACGAAATTTTTTCGTCCCAAAAAATCTTTCGGAACGAAATCTATATATTTTGGGACGAAAATTTTCATCCCAAAAAATGCTTTTTGTTGTAGTGTTAAATTTTAAGCCAAGCGTGCGCATATATATATATATATATATATATATATATATTTATATGTATGTATGTATGTATGTATGTATGTATGAGAATTATAAAGAAATTGCACAAAAGTATATTCACAAACTAGCGTGACTTGATGCAATACGTTAGATTGTAAAGTTATTTTTAATGTAAAATAGATCTAAAATATCACGTGAAACTATGCCAGTTTATGAGTTTATTTTTGTGTAATCTTTATGTATATGTGGCAGTTATATATATATATAAAATAATATTTACAGTTTTAAGATGTGTAAATTTCACTCATTTAAAAAAAACAAAAAAAAATGGATAAATCTGAGATCTACATGAAAAAAGTTATTTTTTTAATATATAGTGGACTCTACTCTTTTTTCAAGTAGAGTATATGATGAGCTTTGTAGATTGTATAATTATATCTAGCATTACTAATATTTAAATTAATATATGGACTTCAATCGGATTTTTTAAGAGTGTTCTTAATTTTAATTAGGTCAAGATTCTCTAAAATGAGTGACGCAAATATTTTCCATTTCAACGATCAGTATTTATAAATTAAAGATTGACATTTTGAGATGCGCATGATCATCATCGGTATTTATAGCTTTAGTATGTATATATGTGCTAAATTTAGTAGCTAGACGCTAACATGAATATTGCATGGTCTGGCGCAAGTAATTAATAAAATCTCAACCATTAAACTTGAAATTATTAAGCCTGCAGCTTGGTTGAGAGAGAGAGAGAGAGAGAGAGAGAGAGAGATTCCGATCCGTAAATCAAGGTGGAATTAGAGAACAGAAACCATTCTGATCAGAGAATCGTTGACGATCCATCTCGTTTTCCTCCCATTCTTTCATATCTATACGGTACTGTTCGTTGCATATAATTCCCTCATAGACATTCCAGTTGACTGCACGCTTGAAAATTCATATATATATATATATATGACTTGTATTAATCTGACATGCAGCTATTAATTAAGGAAATCGATTTTGTTCTGTGATTCCATTTTCATGGTTCCCTTCATTGTACGTACGTACGTACGTCGTGAACATCATCTATTCTCAAAATAAGCTAACAATTAAATTGATGGCCGGATTTTGACGTGACCGACATGATCAATAATATAAATGGAGATGTTAGGGAGATATATATATATATATATATATATGGGCATATTAATTATATGTATTTTTACAACTCGACCGCAAATGTCTCAACCATACACCAAGGTCGCACGTGATGGCCGGTATAAACTACATCTTGCATTTAAGATTGAGATGTGTATAATTTGGAAAATTATGAGGATGTTGTTGTTCTCCTGCGACGACTGCCATGTGCATGCAGGTGGAATATATATATTTATATATACTAGTAGTTGGGCAACGTCCAAGGGACGTTCGTCCAGTGTATAGAAATATTATTTTTATTAAAGAAAAAATTTTGAATAATAATGTAATATTTTTAGAAAAAAATATATAAATTCTAACATCAAATAGTAAAATAGACTTAAATCAGTTTTAAAGCATTTAGAATTTATAAAAAAAAAAGAATCTTGAAACAAACATGTGCAGCACAGGAGATAAACTGTTAACAGTAAAGGAACGTGCATAGCACGTTTTCTTAATTTAATAAAGCGATTATTTTTAAAAAGTAACATAATTTTTATAAAGAAATAAAATACTAAGGTTTTTATAAGATATTATTATTTGATTTTAATGTTTCATAATGAATTTAAATTGATAAATAAATAATATTTTATTAGGATAATTGTATTCATAAATGTAGTTGGTAAATATATTTAAACTTAATTATTTTACATTTCTCTTTGTTTATATAAGGAATGAATAAAAATTTTAAATCACATAAATAAATTGATATATAAATTATAATTTATATAAAAGATCATATATATATAATAGAATATAGAATATATATTTATATAATTTATATAGATATATATAATAGAATATATATATATATATATAGATATCTAATATACCTCATAAATAAATGATCATCAATGCATAGGTTACAGGATTATGCATGCTGCATGAATTTTAATAATTATGAATTTATTCATAAGTGATTGGGGAGAGAGAGATTAAAAAATTAAGAACTTTTAAGAAGAGAGAGCTACTTTAATTTATTCATGTAACTAACGGCGTTAATTTTAACGGTAAAACAACAAAAACCGTTAAACCAATAAAATTCCGTTAGATAGACACTTTATATATATAAAGATATATGGGGTATCACTTATCCCAATTATCTTTTCCATCCTTTTTGCATATATACACAACTGGAAATGCATTTTTTTTCTATTTTTAATAAAATAAAACTGAGAAGACGCACCAATATGCATGATATTATCTTAAAAATTTGATAAGTACTACGTAAGGAAAAAAGTATAGATATCCTCGGACAAAATGATTTGCGTGTCTGTTTTTTCTTTCCAAGTTTCCAAGCAGCCAAACAGGATGACACCCTAAAAGCTAGCTTGATTCCTATATATATTTTAGAATCGGTGTTCAAAGTTCAAACTGGAAGTATGGCCGCCAAGGCCAAACCGGCCCCCAAGTTTGTGCAAAATTAGGCGGGTCTCTGCTGCATGCCAAATTCAGGGCAAGTAAACGAGTTCGAAAAGCAAGAGTCAAGAGTACTCAAGAGACCAGATATCATATTTTATATCTTTTAAACAAAAAAAGTAAAATATATTCAACAAAATACAGTGGAGGCCAATGGTGGGACCCAGCACCAGCCAATCACGAAAGAAGTATTGCACAGTAACTGACCACACATGCAGTCTGCACGTGGCCAACCCATGCAGCGTCCATCAAGGGGCAGGAGAGCACAAAGTCCTTCGGGTATGAGTTTTACTACATACAAGCACAATCGCGTATTAATCTGTATATTAATATTGATTTATTCATACTTAAAATTTAAATTAACACTGTTTTTAATAAAATTTACTTTTTGACGAATCACATCATATTGATGCACAGATTAGTACACAATTATGCTTGTAACTATATTTTTCCTTTAGGTATATATGCATTGGCAAGCAATTTCCACTTTTTTTTCATCCTTTTCTGCTCTTTTGCTTACTTCCGTATTCCTTTGTTCAGCCTGTCTTTGTTTCCGCCTTTAACATGTATATAAATAAATAAATAAATAAAAACTTTGCTTGCAAGCTTGCTTGCGGAGTGATTGGCGGGGCTTTCTTTGAAATAGGAACCAGACCTCCCGAAATTCCTTCTTTTTCTCTTGCGTTCTTTTATTTGAAAGGAACAAGAAAAGGCAAGTGACACATCTCCCATGTGGTTATGAGGTTGGTTCAACCATCCGGCCCCCAACCAGCTCAAGAATCTTCTTTCTTTCTTTCTTTCTTTCCCACTGACTTCTTATCCACATGATGAAATATACAAGAAAGATTGAGAGAGTGATAGGTATAAGATCTAGTTGTTTACAACTAATACTTGTTAGGTGTGGATCAAATCAAAGTATAAAAAAGACAGGAATTCCTACATGCAAGGTGGGGTTTTGCAAGAGCATGCATACAATGGTTTATGTGTATATATAATCCACGAGAATTACACATATATCGGGTTCAATAGTACCCCACCGGCCACTCCATATTAATTTCTTGTTTTCAGTACTTTCCTTTTTCATGGGACCGGACGACTTGTATATGTTTTCTTATTTTAAGGAAAATATATTTGTAAACCTCTACTTTGTCATCCTTAATCATATTTGTTGGTAATATTATATATTTTAATTAATAGTTGTATTCATTTAAGTGATACATATATCAAATTAGGAAATTTCTATATATCATACTATCATCTCACTTGCATCTTTCTAAGTAAAATGTGTCACATTTACCACTATTGAATGATTATTTATTGCATGCTTCTTTATCATCAAGTGATAGTAAATACGTCACATCATATATAGTAAGATACAAATGGGATGATATTGTGGTATATAACATTACTCATAAAATTATGACTTAATTAAAGTATATCGTATCAATCAGCAGGTATGACTGTAGATGACAAAATCTAAAATAAAAGGTACTATTGTTTTCATCTATCTAACATAAAATTTTCACAAAACACCACGCGTATCACAATTCAAAACCTATATATATAATCTCGAAGTATATAATATATAGCATTCCTATTTCCTACGTAATTTCATGTCAAACACTCATGTAAACGATGATACAATTACGTGACTCGCAAACTAGTCTTAATTAACATCGTCATAATTAAACTGATTCAAAATATTAGATGTTCTAGGTACTTTGATCCAAGGCTTCACCGTCACATGAATGCATCCTTGGTATATAGAATTTCATATTTTTAATGTTAATATTGAGGCCCCCACAACGTGATTTTAATTTGCACTCGATCGGATTAGTGGGCTTGATGTTTTCAATGCCCGGCCACCAACCTCCTCGTTCGTCCATTTCAGTCTAGCTAAGATGTTTCAGGCCCACAGACACAGACACAGAGAGGGAGAGAGAGCCTAACAAGCCATTGTTCTTTTTCCTTTTTAAATTTTTTTTTTTTAAGTTTTACTTTGGTTTAGTTAAGAGCGGATAACTTTTTCATCTACTTGGACATCGGGCTTTACGAGCTAATACAATTGGACCCGAGGATGCTGATATCATGGTCATGTAAAAAAGGCACAAATGTGCATGTGAGATTAAAGTATATTGAACCTCGACTACTGGTTATATATTCATGTCCTCATGATCCCATGGTTGTTTGCCTAACTAAATTAAAGTAACATTATGGGGTGATGGACCAAGGAGAACAAAATGGGAATTAGTTCATGATGTACAGTACTCGAAACAGCCTTTGACAAGAGGCGCCATCGCCTTTGATGCTACTAACCCCACAATCACATGGGTTAAAATCTTTGTTGCCCATGAACCAAAGATTCTTGTAATTCCCTAATAATCCATATTGTATTCCACCAACCAAGAACCACCTAAGAATATATAACATTGTGGGCTCCATAATCTTGTAAATATTCTAAGGTGGACTTTAGTTCCTCATATCATCATGAACCGTTCTTTGATTACATCTTACTGTAATAATTACATCACCTCCCATGCATCAGCTGTAATGCCAAAGATCAACGTACTTTTTATTAATGCACTTTTTTGCTGTCTTAATGTATATATATAATATGTTATCTTGAGTCCCAAATTAATTAATTTTGGAGTCGTCATTTTTAAAAAGTCAACAGTGTTAAAAGTGACCACCAACAGATTCCTTCTTACCGTCAATGTGTGATTATTTTCCACTAAGCTAACCAATCTTTTCCCTTTTCAATGTCTTAAATTGATACTTTACAGGTCTGTCTATTATTTGCACTTTGTAGATAGATTAAGTCTTTGATTTAGTTGAAGAAGATGGAAGTTGTTTGAGCAAGTAATTAGGACCAATTCATTCACCTATATGAGATTAACTTTGACCTTTTGCAATTATTTCTACAATGCAGAAGAACTTAATTCGCTAGATGATGATCTCTAATTGTTCTCTTCAATGCAATTAGGTTGATAATTTTGCCAATACTTATCCGATCGAATGCAAGACTTTGGCATTCCATTAAAGAAATCAAGCCCACATCTTTTATGACATTCGGCATCGATTCTTTTATTGAGCAAGAACTTAATTTCGAAAGCTTGTTTTTAAAATGATTGAAGGTAGTTGTAGTATTTTGGACACATCACACATCTTAACACAGGAGTTGTGATCATGACTAGCTAGTCATGATTCTATATATTATGCGGATCGATCGATCCTCTACCAAGTTTTGCAATTTGGTCATGATCAAAGTGATAAAAGAAAACAAGTCATCAGCCTAATGTATATTTCCTACGTGATAAAAGCAAGAAAACAATATATATATTTTAATTTCTTTACTCATGATGTTTGATGTTTCCATTAACGTACTTAATTAATTTTTAGGAGACGAGTGCATGTCAGCTGTGATCTTTAAGTGCAATATATACCCAGAAGTTATACGTACGTACATGCTACATATTATCTTCCTTACTTTCTCACAATATTCCCCATCGCAACTCGTGCTCGTAAATGATCGATGTTCAACACCACGCGGTTTTCTCTCGTGATTTTAGCTGGCAATGCAAGTCTTGCCGGCCAGCTGGATCGGACTGAATTATATATAGTCAAGTACTAATCCCTAATCTTGAGGGTCAATATTCATCTAGTTAATTTAATTGTCTTGGCTCCGATATATCCTCCACAGGCGCTGCTTTAATTTATTGGTCTCGTTTCTTCTGTTCCCACTCTTAAAACTAATCCTTCAATACCATTCATCCATGCATGAATCTTTTTATTTCTAAGCAAGCTCGATATATAATAATTAAGAGATATACAAATACATGAGTAAAGGGTAGGGGATCCCGAAAAACACCTTTCTTAACTAATGCAACACTATATATATATATATATATATATATATAAAGAAAGAAGCACTAGAAACAAATAAATATTTTATTATACCCTTTATGCTAAAGAGGGAGCCGCACAAAGTAGCAGTTTTTACATAAGGAAAAATATAGTTGCAAATACAATTGTGTACTAATTTGTGCACCAATATAATGTGATTGATCAAAAAGTAAATTTTATTGAAAACAATGTTAATTTAAATTTTAAGTATGAATGAATCAGTATTGATACACAGATTAATACGCAACTGTGCTTATATATAACAAAACTCTTTACACAATTCGAGAGTAGAATTGTAGTTCCATGATTGTAGATGATGGTGATTGTATTGACTACAGTTATCTTAAAGTATTGGTTGTTGGGGGAGTCTGCTGCCACGTGTTCACGATCCTGTGACCAAATAGGATAAATCTTATAATAAAAAGTCAGATAATCCGAACGGATCGTAGTTCATAATTTTTAATTACTAGTTATTCATTTAGTACTTAATTATCTTTTGCAATCAATAAATATTGATTTGCTTAGAAGGGATCGAGGATTTAAAAAAAATTAGCAGTACCACTACTTCCTATAAAATTAATGATCATATACATTAATATTGCATGCTTCCAACATCGACAAAGACAAATTGAGGGTTATGCATCTAATTATAGTGCTAGCTAGCTACTAGTACTCAAAAATGCCTGCATGCAACAAATAAGAGCTATAACAATAATGGTCATATTTCTTTCCCATTTTTCTTTGATCTTACAAAAGTAAATTTATAAACTGATATAATTTGATGTGATTTGTTAAATTATAAAGTTATTTTTATCATAAAATAGATTTAACATATTATATATATGAAACCATGTCAGCTTGTGAATTTATTTATATAAGATCTCTTTGTAACTATAGCATTTCCATATTTCTTTTTCATTTTTATTTCCACCTCACTAAATTAACCACATTTAGAAAAGAAAGGAAAAAGAATATTGACACCCGTGCAAATCAAGTGTCGGTGTGCATTATTGACATGAGGGAATGGAAAACAAAACTATATATATTTTCTTTTGCTCCATTTATTTTGACCTCTAAATTGTCCTTGTAATGTATTGACAGTCCTAGCTCCTTGATTATACGAATATGCAAATACATCAATTAAGAAACAATGTTTCCCTCTGCCTAGTTCTGGTCCCATGCTGCGATCTACATAATTTTCTACTATCGTTTTCAATTTTAGTCCATCTTGATGAGGAGATTGGCGAGCTTGTGTATGACGATAATGAGACTGATGATGTGTTGTATGCTGATGGTCATGAGACTCTGGTCGTTTGCAAGAGTCTACTGACTCCCAAGGGCGATTCAAGGGACGATTGATTGAGAACCAATATTTTTCACATGACTTGCACAGTTACAGATAAAGTCTGCAAAATGACCATTGACAGCGGCAGTTGTGAGAATGTAGTGTCCGAGGAGGTTGTTCAGAAATTACAGTTGAAGACGGACCATCATCCTAAGCCATACAAGTTGTCATGGCTAAATAAAGGCAGTGAGGTAATAGTTGATAGGCGATGTCTCGTGTCTTTTTCAATTGGTAGAAAATATTTCGATAATGCCTGGTGTGATGTTGTGTCTATGGATACATGTCATGTATTATTGGGTCGACCTTGATAGTATGACCGTAGTGTCATTCATGATGGACGAAAGAATACGTATTCCCTTAACATCAAGGGAAAAAAGATTGTATTGGCGCCTCGGCGGGAAGGACTCACTCCTACCTCAGTAGCCAATAATTCTAACCTGCTTTTCATGTCCAGGTTTTTAGATGAGATTGAGCATGGAGATGTGGTCTATGCTTTACTACCTTGCGAGAATAGTGCAATAGAAGTGGATATAGAGTTACCAGTAGAGGTGCAGCGGCTGCTAGCAGAGTTCTCTGACTTGATGCCAAAGGATCTTCCTCCTGGGCTACCGCCTATGAGGGATATTCAGCATCAAATTGACCTTATTCCTAGGTCAAGTTTGCCGAATCGACTAGCATATCACCTCAGTCCCAAGGAGGCTGAAGAGTTGCAGCGACAGGTGGTAAAGTTGTTGGAAATGGGCTATATCCGAGAGAGTATGAGCCCATGTGCCGTCCCTGCCCTGCTAGTGCCAAAGAAAGATGGTTATGGGCGTATGTGTGTTGACAACCAAGCGATCAACAGAATTACAGTGAAGGAAACTATATCTAGTTAGAGACCGACTCAATGATACCATGTAAAGGATTAACACTGCTATTGTTTTTAGAGAATTCTAAATCTCATAAAATATATTGATGTACATAGCAAGTTTTTATACAAACCATTTGAACAACCTAATTATGGAAAGCAGTAACGTAAAATCTATATTTACATAAAGTTACAGCCAAATAAGAAATTGATCCTAGAATTATGCTTTCACAAATCTTTGCTGATTTTACTGTGTCTGTTGACTGTGGGCTGGCATTGAGTTGGCTGTAGGATCTTCCTTGATAGTATCACTGCTTCCTATAAAATTAATTATCATATACATTAATATTGCATGCTTCCAACATCGACAAAGACAAACTAAGGGCTATGCATCTGATTACAATGCTAGCTAGCTACTAGTATTCAAGAAAGCAGACATGCAACAAATAAGAGCTATAACATTAATGGTCATGTTTGTTTTCCATTTTTCTTTAATCATACAAAAGTAAATCTACAAATTAATATGATTTAATGTAATTCATTAAATTATAAAACTACTTTTATTGTAAAGTAGATTTAACGTATTATATGAAATTATGTCAATTTGTAAATTTATTTATATAAGATCTCTTTCTGGCTGTAGCATTTTCATTTTTCTTTTTTGTTTTCATTTCCACCTAACTAAATTAACCACATTTAGAAAAGAAAGGAAAAAGAATATTGACACCCGTGCACATCAAGTGTCGGTGTGCATTATTGACAGGGAATGGAAACAAAACTATATTTCCTTTTGCTCCATTTATTTTGACCTCTAAATTGTCCTTGTAATGTATTGACAGTGCTAGCTCCTTGATTGTACGAATATGCAGATACATCAATTAAGAAACAATGTTTCCCTCCGCCTAGTTCTGGTCCCATGCTGCGATCTACATAATTTTTTAGTGTCTTTTTCAATTTTAGTACATCTCGATGATCTGCAGTGATACCCCTTGGAAGGGGACCTCCTCTTTTCATAAACCCATTGGACAACCTTAATTTGGGCCTAAGTGCCCCAAACACCCTAGGTCAACAAGCCTTGAGCCGAGAACTCAGCCTACTAAAATAATAGGGTGATAATCATTCTAAAATCTCGAATAAGTTGTAATATGTTAACCACTCTAAAAGGTAATGGAAGTTCATGCAGCTATCCTGTTACTCGAATTTCAAATGAGAGATAAGAAGGTTACTAAACCTAAAAGGGGGCATTGGGGTTTTATTTATATCTGCCCATGTATGACAATGAGATCTTCTACTATTTCTTAAGAGATTCTTATTATTTTTTCTGACTAAGGTTATATTTGGATAGTGAGGTGATCTTAAATAATCTGTTAATAATAGTGAAAATGTAATTATTAAATATTAAATAATAGTGAATAATAATAATAAAAATATTAGTGAGAAGTATGTAAAAGTTAGTAATAATAAAATATTAAATACTACCCAAACACAGCCTTAAGCATCGAAGGCGTTTCTACGCACTCCCAAGCCTCCTCCCTTTGGTTGCAAGTGATTTCAGCATAAAACACATCCATAACACTCTTGTTTTTCCAATTATTCAACTCATTGTAATGGTTTATAAATAAGAAAAATAGTTTCCTTCTTTACCAAAAAAAGCATTTAATTATATTATATATATATATATATATATGAGCGCGCATGCACGCATGGAAGCGATTTATCCCACGAGTGTGTCAAGAGCACATGATTTCATGTGCAATCATTTGTACACCCTCTACATATATATATATATATATATATATATATATAACAACAGCACTTCATATTCCCGCGTGTAGAGAGAGAGAGAGAGAGAGAGGGTGCGAGTGGCAATGCTGCACTTTGAATAACATAATGGGTTCGTTCATGCAAGGTTGTCAACCATTTAAGTTAATATCGGAGTTAAAATCTTGAGAATATACATTAATTAATTAATAGTAATTCCATCTCTACCAATCCAAGCGAGTAATTAATACGAATAATTGGTGGACTCCTTTACTCAGCTAAACGTGCACGAGGCCCAGACCAACTTCCCTGGATCGGGTCGTGCCACTAATGGACCCAGATTTGGCCACACTAATGTAATTTTACTCTTTTTTTTTTCTGAATTAAATATGATATTAACCTTTTGAAACTGTCATAGTCGCATCCCCAAACTTGCTTATAGCAACCCTGTGACCACTTAAAAACACTTGCAAATAAGATTAATAACGGGAAAATATTATATTATTTGCACTTGAAAATGACAAATTGTTGTATTTTACAATCTCAATTTTAAAAATTCTTTTATTTAAATATTAACTGACTGCCTAAATTCAATAAATACTCATAATTTAAGATATAAAGTGGCAAATTACGGATCTAAGATTTAGACATATTATTAAATGGAGGCCCAATATATAGAGGTACCTGTGGCGTGGGGTTTTGGCCCAAACGCGTGCTGACAATGATATCTGACCAAACTTGCCGTTGCTTGAGACTGACATACAACCCAAATCATGAACTCTGTACAAACGCGCATTCGTGGGAAGGGAAACAGGATATTCTCACTTACCCATCCCACATATGCCAAAGCAGCCAAACTTCATCAACCCCCCCAAACCCAACATCTCCATCTCGAACTACCAAAAACATCGAAACTCTTTCCGTGTCCGCCATACAAAAAATTAAAGCCATTGGTATTTAATGTACCAAGAAGGCAAGAAGTAACAGCAACAAACAAGAAAAAAAAATAAAAAAAACAGAGGCCCCCCAATGACGGATTGTAAGTTATGGATCCCTCTGACCACTTTCTTGATCATAACAATGCTGGTTGTAACTGAAGCTCGCATACCCACTACTTTGGAAGGCCCATTTAAGCCAGTGACTCAACGCTTAGATCCTTCTTTGCGTAGAGGCAGCGATGACTTGCCAATGAATGATCCAAGACTCAAGAAGAATGTCACCTCGAACTTCCCAGAACAGATAGCTCTTGCAATTTCTTCCGCAACTTCAATGTGGGTTTCCTGGATAACTGGTACTTGTCTGTGCAATACTCTTCTCTTTTCTTTTCTTCTTCTCTCTCTATTTTTCTCTCTTTTTTCTTTTTTTCTTTTCTTTTTCTTTCCTTTTTTTTCTTTTCTTTTTTTCTTTTTCTTTTTTTATTTTATTTTATTTTATTATTATTATTATTTTTTTTTTTTTTGGGAGTTGGTAAATTGGGTTTGCCTGTGTTGGTTTAGGGGATGCTAAGGTTGGTTCAAATTTGACCGAGCTTGATACTTCGTCGGTCGCGAGCGAGGTCTGGTATGGGAAAAAAAGTGGCAAGTATACTAGCGTAGCGAAAGGGGTTTCCACCGTTTACAGTCAATTGTACCCATTTAAAGGCCTCTTGAATTACACTTCTGGTATCATTCACCATGTGAGGCTTAAAGGTATAAGTTCCGTTTTTGTCCCAATAACTTAATTTTCTATATCATACTTATTGCAAAAACTCAATTTCAATGCTATAAAACTGGCCTTAAACTAACTATGGTCCGATGAACATGTTAGTGAGACATTCTTAGATATTTGGAGATGACTAAATATATTATGATTGGCAGGCTGAATTTGCTATCTTCCGTTTATTTGTTCTCCTTTCTCGCGATCAATGCATACCACGTCTTCAAATCTAGCATAATTTTGCATTTACATGACATGATGATGGTTCAATTTTAAGGGAAACGAAATGATAATTTATTCTGGGAAGCAAGCTTTTTATGTGACTAGAGAACTGCTTAAACACAGTATTTATTTAAACCACTTGCCTAAATTATTTACCTGCTTCTAAAATAACATATTTTGAAACCTGAAGTTGTTGGTTCCAGTGGTCAAGTCTGAGGAATGTTTTGGCCTGAATTATGATTTTTGCAGCTTGTAGTAGTTTGCTAACCTGTGCTCTACTGAATTTCATAACTCCATATTCTTCATTATTTACCAATCCACTATTTAATCCGGTAACTAGATCTTTGACTGCGAGAATTCAATCACCTTAAGTTAAGAAACTTTTGCGTATAAAAGCAATTACAAACCATATCACCGTATAACAGGTGGCCGGATGGTTATGTATTATGCTCTAAAATCTCTATTCTCAAAAAATGCTTTGTCGATTCAATATGCGTAGATGGTCATCTCATTAAACAGTTAAACACACATAAGAGACTAAGGGCTCGTTTGAACACTTAGAATATCTCAAAATATTTGAAAATAGTAGTAAAAATTTTTGTGAATAATAATGAAAATTGTTTGAGTTAAGATGTTTTATTGAGTTTTTGAAAAGGAGAGAGAAAAAGTTGAATAAAAGTCTTATAAAATTAAAAAAAAAAAATTAATACAATTTTTGTTTTGAAATTTGAAAAAGTTGTATTGTTTATTGTGTTTGAAATTTGAAAAAGTTGTCTTATTTTTTGTGTTTTGTTTGGAAGTTTGGAAAAGTTGTATTGGATTTTGTGTTTGGATAATGATTAGGTAATGATTAGATGAAAAAGTTGAAGATTCAAATTTGTAAAGAGTTTTGTGTTTGAGTAATGTTTGGGAATACCTCATTGTCCAAACTATGCACGTGAGATAAGGAGACTGCACCAAGTTGAGATTTGCCATTTTTTTTTTTTTTTTAATCAAATCTATTAAGTTCAAAATGTTCTATTTTCTTCCAGGTCTTAAACCAAAAACAAAATATTACTTTAAATGTGGGGATAGCTCTATTCCAGCTATGAGTGAAGAGCATGTCTTTGAAACTTTTCCAGTGCCTAGCCCAAAAAGTTATCCCAGTCGGATAGCAGTTATTGGAGATTTGGGTCTCACAAAAAATTCTACCACAACAATTGATCATTTGATTCAGAACGATCCTTCAATGATTTTAATGGTTGGAGACCTAACTTATGCAAATCAATACCGTACAACTGGTGGAAAAGGAGCTAAATGCTTCTCATGTGCATTTCCTGATGCACCTATCAGAGAGACGTATCAACCCCGTTGGGATGGGTGGGGAAGGTAACTTTTATGCAACTTGTAAATCATTTCTGTGCAAGTGGATAGTGGGTGAACTCTTAAGATTATTATTATTATTATTTTTATAAGTAGACTCCTATATGATTATGCTGTTACCAAGTTCTGCCTCTTTAAGTTTTATTTTGCTTCTATTAGATAGGTTACGTATTTCTTTTTATTGTTGAACTCATTATAATGACATGACAGTCTTTCACAGAAACAATTATCAAACCCTGAAAAGCCCAGAAATGAAGTTGCTGGTAGATATCATGTGTGGAATCGATGGAGGAAGGATATGATCAGAACCCACTCTACTATCTAAGCAATAACTGAGGTTGACTGACAGAGAAAAAAAATCCTTAAATGCATTAAGACAATGAAGTTTTTGATACAGATTGAGTTCATGTTTTAGTGCATAATTTACCAGATGGATGGTAGGACGGAGGGAGAGAGGGAGTTGATGAGAACCTGCATTACTAGCTAAAGCAATAACTGAGCTTGGATGACAAATAAAAAAATCGTTAAATGCATTAATTCAATGCATTTCTTGATAAAGATTGAGTTCATGTTTTACCTATCAAAAAAAGATTGAGTTCATGTTTTAGTGCATAATTTAACAGCTTTCCCTTTTTGTTAGAAATGCCCATAAAGACAGTCGTTTCAATCTTAGGCAATGAGTTCACTTAGTAAAAAGTGGTAAACAGAGTCTATATGGAATGAAAGTGATGCAGGGAGATCCGAGACAGATGATGCTAAGCTGTTAGATTGCACCTTGATGGCGCTGAGATACCATGAGTTGGCAGATCAGCGCAAAGGCGGAAATTGATTGTGATATGTTCCTAATTGAGACCGTTTTGAGTGCATTTCAGTCTTTTTGCCATAACTTTGGCTACGGGCGTCGGAATCGCGCATAAGACCCCAATTCGGAAAGCTCTTTTCGGCGCACACGCTGTCCACATTGAGCATAGCTCCATGTGCCCTTTTTTCGACCTCAAATTCTGCTGTTTTCCTATCCGAATCACTAGTTTTAGTTTTTTTTTACTATTTATGATAATATTTCGTTTGTCAGTTAGGAAGTCATTTTAAATCCGATTTGGGTCCCATTTTTTGCAGATTGCTTATTTTATTTTGAATTTCAATTTGGAGTGATTTTCGGGATTTTTCTATTTTTGAAAAAATTCGGATAAACACGATTTTTGGCTATAACAGTCCGGCTTGTGGACTAAATTTTGATATTGCTTGATTTGATAATATTCAGTTAAACCCTAGAGATTTTTCTCTCTGTGTTTTTGGGCGATTTTCTCCTGTTCTTCCCTATGAATCATCTGCTGGAACTAGCCTGCAGGATAATCGCTATTCTGTCCGGCATCAGTTGGCATAAGAGCTTCAACATCTTTCTGGAAAATTTCATCAGTTTCAATGGCTGGTGGTCGTGGTCGTCATGGGCAGGTTCCGAATGAGGAAGCCCAACGCCGTGATCGCAGCGTTCAGGATGCGATGATTGAGGATTTGCAGAGGCAAGTCGCCGAATTAACCAAGCGCCTTGCGGCGCAAGATTTTGAGGATCATGAGGCCTCTGATCACGATTCTAATTCCACTTTCAAAAACCCATATCACAATCGTGGTATATTCCGGAAGCACCGTAGTCAGGAGGAGCGTCATGGAAACCTCGGTTTTTGGATCGATCTGCCCGAGTTTTCTGGTACATTACATGCCGAGGGATTCGTTGATTGGATTAATGAAGTAGAGCATATTTTTTATTATAAGGAAGTTCCCGATCATGTGAAAGTGAAACTGATCGCCATCAAACTCGAGGGCAGAGCATCTGCGTGGTGGGAGCAGTTGCAACTTTCACAAGACAGGCAAGGCAAGGCTAAGATCACTGATTGGGAGAAGATGAAGGGTCACTTCCTTCCCTTTGGGTACATGCAAACCTTGTTTCAGTGACTTCATGTGTTGAGGTAGGGTGCGAGATTAGTCGATGATTACACATAGGAGTTTTACTAATTGGTCACCCAGAACGATTTCTTTGAGACGGAGGAGCAGATGGTGGCACAGTATTTGGGGGGTTTGCGCCAGCCCTTGCAAGATGTCCTCAGCCTTCACTCATTGTGGAATGTTTCGGAGGCCTACCAGAGTGCACTTGCTATTGAAAAACAGCAAAATAGGAGACCAGTGATCAGGAGTGATCAAAACAGTCCGCCAGTTCACCCTCAGGATTCACGTCTTGTCCAGCAGTCCAACAGCCACCGCAGGGTAATTCTAACCCTTACTATCAGATATTTTCGTTGTGGTGAACAGGGGCATAGAGCGACTGATTGTAGGAAGCCTGCTAATCAAGAGGGCAAAAATTTGTTGATTGAGGAAAACGTGGTAGACGAGACTGAAGAGATTGGTGAGCCCGTGTATGACGATGATGAGACTGATGATGTGCTGTATGGAGATGGTCATGAGACTTTGGTCGTTTGCAAGAGTCTACTGACTCCCAAGGGCGATTTAGGGGACGATTGGTTGAGAACCAATATTCTTCACATGACCTGCACAGTTGCAAATAAAGTCTGCAAAATGACCGCTGGCAGCGGCAGTTGTGAGAATGTAGTGTTCGAGGAGGTTGTCCATAAATTACAGTTGAAGACGGATCATCATCCTAAGCCATACAAGTTGTCATGGCTAAATAAAGGCAGTGAGGTAATTGTTGATAAGCGATGCCTCGTGTCTTTTTCAATTGGTAGAAAATATTTTGATAATGCCTGGTGTGATGTTGTGTCTATAGATGTGTGTCATGTATTGTTGGGTCAATCTTGGCAGTATGATCACAGTATCATTCATAATGGACGGAAGAATACGTATTCCCTTTACATCAAGGGAAAAAAGATTGTGTTGGCGCTTTGGCGAGAAGGACTCACTCCTACCCTGGTAGCCAATAATACTAACCTGCTTTCCATGTCTGGGTTATTAGATGAGATTGAGCATGGAGACGTGATCTATGCTTTACTACCTTGCGAGAATAGTGCAGTAGACATGGATACAGATTTACCAGCAGAGATGCAGCGGCTGCTAGCAGAGTTCTTTGACTTGATGCCAAAGGATCTTCCTCCTGGGCTATCGCATATAAGGGATAATCATAGTCAAATTGACCTTGTTCCTGGGTCAAGTTTGCCGAATCAACTAGCATATTGCCTCAGTCCCAAGGAGGCTGAAGAGTTGCAACGACAGGTGGTAGAGTTGTTGGAGAGGGGCTATATCCGAGAGAGTATGAGCCCATGTACCGTCCCTGCCCTGCTAGTACCAAAGAAAGATGGTTTTTGGTGTATGTGTGTTGACAGCCGAGCGATCAATAGAATTACAGTGAAGTACCGGTTTCCAATTCTCCGCCTGGATGATATGTTGGATCAGCTATCCGGTTCTAAGGTCTTCTCAAAAATTGACCTTAAAAGCGGATACCACCAGATCAGAATAAGGCCTGGAGATGAGTGGAAGATGGCGTTTAGGACGCAACATGGGTTGTATGAGTGGATGGTCATGCCTTTTGGGCTATCCAATGCGCCCAGCACGTTCATGAGATTTATGCATCAGGTCTTACGACCTTTTATGGGAAAATTCGTTGTAGTTTACTTCGATGATATCCTCATTTATAGTCCGACGTGGGCTTCACACTTCGATCACCTCCGTGCTGTTTTTGAGATGCTGAAAACGGAGTGCCTGTTTGTCAATCAGAAGAAATGTTATTTTTTCACTACTTCTGTGACTTTTCTTGGTTTTGTTGTGTCTACTGATGATGTTCGTGCAAATCAGTCAAAGATAAATGCAGTCTTGGAGTGGCTCAGGCCAAGGACCTTACACGACATCTGAAGTTTCCATGGATTGACATCTTTCTACCACCGGTTCATTAGAAATTTCAGCACTCTGATTGCCCTTATCACCGAGTGCCTCAAGGGGTGTGATTTCCAATAGTCTGAGGAGGTAGAGGCCAGTTTTCAACTGGTCAAGTAGAAGATGACCGAGGCACCAATTTTGGCACTCCCTGATTTTGACAATGTGTTTGAGGTAAATTGTGATGCATTTGGCGTTGGCATTGGTGGTGTTCTGAGTCAGTCAGGGCGTCCGGTTGCTTTTTTTCAACGAGAAGCTATCGGGATCCAAGAAAAATTATTCCACTTATGACCTGGAGTTCTATGCCATAATTCAGTCCCTGAAGCATTGGCGTCACCACCTAGTACAAAGGGAGTTCATTCTGTTTACTGATCATGAGGCCCTGAAGTACATCAATTGCCAACACAAGCTAAGTAGACGGCATGCCAAGTGGGTGGCATACTTGCAAGAGTTCACCTTTACACTGAGGCACCAAGCAGGGAGTCTGAATCGTGTCGCAAATGCCCTGAGCCGTCGTACCTTACTCCTCACCACCATGAGTACCAAAGTTGCAGGCTTTGAGACTTTCACAGATATGTATGCAGCTGATCCTTCCTTTGGAATGATATTTCAGAAGGTAACTGATGGTCACCGTCATGATTTTGTTTTGCATAATGGGTATTTGTTTCGTGGATTGCAGTTGTGCATTCCAGATTGTTCATTGAGGTAGCAAATTATAAGTGAGCTTCATAATGAGGGACACTTTGGCCGAGATAAGACATTGGCCATTATCTCTTCTGACTTTTATTGACCCAAGTTGACTAGTGATATGACCCATTATGTGGACCGTTGTTATGTGTGCCAGCGGTCTAAAGAAGTTTTCACCAATGCGGGCTTATACACTCCCTTATCTGTTCTTGAAACTCCTTGGTTCGATATCAGTATGGATTTTGTATTAGGCTTACCCCGCACCCAAAGGGCCTCCGATTCTATCTTTGTTGTGGTTGACAGGTTTTCCAAGATGGCCCATTTTGTAGCTTGTAGGAAGACTATGGATGCTATCCAGATTGCCCATCTTTATTTCAGGAAGATTGTGCGTTTACATGGTGTTCTTCGATCTATCACTTCAGATCGTGATACCAAGTTCATCAGGCATTTCTGGAAGAGCCTGTGGGGGAAACTAGGAACACAGTTGAATTTTAGTAGCGCCTACCACCTCCAGACGGATGGTCAAACCGAAGTGGTGAACCGGAGTTTGGGCAACCTTTTAAGGTGTTTGGCAAGAACTAAGCCGAAGCAGTGGGATTTGGCATTGCCTCAAGCAGAATTTGCCTACAACAGATTGAAAAACAGAACCACAAGCTTAAGCCCATTTGAGATTGTCAATGGTCAGAACCCATCTGGGGTGCTGGACTTAGCCCCTATTCCATGTATAGGACGTTTCAGTCCTAAAGAAGATAAGATGGCAGAGCATCTTCGGGGTATCCATGAGCAGGTGAAACAGACCATTCATGAGAGCAATACCAAGTACAAGACTTGGGTTGACAATCATCATCGTTATATACTTTTCGATGTTGGTGATTTTGTTTGGGTTGTATTAACTCATGATCGTTTTCCTGTTGGCGAGTATAATAAGCTTAAGGATCAGAAGATTGGACCTTGTGAGCTAGTGCAGAAGATCAATGATAATGCTTACAGGTTGTGCCTTCCCAGTCACTTGAAAACTTATGATATCTTTAATGTGAAGCACCTAAGTCCTTATTTTGTGGATTCTGAGGACACTACTCTGAACCCGAGGACGAGTTCTTTCCAACCTGGGACAACTGATGTAGGGGGATCCGAGACAGATGATATTGAGCTGTCAGATTGCACCTTGATGGCGTTGAGATACCATGAGTTGGTAGATAAGCACAAATGCGGGAATTGATTGTAATATGTTCCTCATTGGGGCCGTTTTGAATACGTTTCAGTCTTTTGGCCATAACTTTGGCTACGGCCGTCGGAATTGCGCATAAGACCCCAATTTGAAAAGCTCTTTTTGGCGCGCATGCTGTCCACATCGAGCATAGCTCCATGTGCCCTTTTTTTTACCTCAAATTCTACTGTTTTTCCCTCCTAATCACTAGTTTTAGTTATTTTTTACTATTTATGATAATATTTCGTTTGTCAGTTAGGAAGTCAGTTTAAACCCGATTTTGGCCCGATTTTTTGCAGATTGCTTATTTTATTTTGAATTTCAATTTGGAGTGATTTTCGAGATTTTTTTATTTTTGAAAAAATTCGGATAAACACGATTTTTGGCTATAACAGTCCGGCTTGTGGACTGATTTTTGATATTGCTTGATTTGATAATATTCAATTAAACTCTAGAGATTTTTCTCTCTGTGTTTTTGGGCAATTTCCTCCTGTTCTTCCCTATGAATCATCTGCTGGAACTAGCCTGCAGGATAATCGTCATTCTGTCTGGCGTAAGAAAGCTAATAGACTGAACTAGTCTTCTTGCGGCTTTTTCCAGAGTTGAAAGTGGTCATTTTTCATATAATTGTTAGGTGGTGAATATTGGGTAGATCTTTGATAGTAATTTAGCTTCAGGCATAATGGCCAGAACCCTCCTTTTTCCTATCAATGGTTTATTGTTTGTCACTACAGGAAGTAGACACGAAAAATAAATCCTTTATTACAAAATAAATTATATTTTAATGGGTGATTTGTGGCCAATTGATAAATAATCCCGGTGTTTCACCTGCTTAACTTGTTTGAGTTTTCTTAGTCATTTTGAACACATTGGAAAATAAGTCCTCTTAATGCCTTGAGGTTCTTTTTCTTCTCCCCTTACTTTTATGCATTTTATGAAAGGCTTACTTGCAGCACATGAATATAAGGCATTTTTCTTTCATTTTGAATTGAAAGAAATCAAAACTTAAATGAATTATCTTAATGGCTCAGAAAAATTATTTCTTATAGAGGTTCTGGAAAGTAATAATGTCTTCCTTATATTCCCTGTTCAGTGATAAATTTTAATTTTTCTAAATGCTGAAGCCGTAATAAAATGTGAGATTTCTCATTCAACATGTTTCCTTTGACTAAATCTCCCTCTCTCACCTACAGGTACATTTTATTCCATTCTTATGACACCAAACTTTTCTGCATATTTGTCTGCTCAATTAACGTTTTTTGCTCCAGAGTACAATCAGTAAGGTGTGATGTAATGTCCTAGACCTGAAGTTTAGCTGTTGGGTAGCAATGTGCTAATCCACCCACTTGGGTGCCACCAAACATCCAGTTTATTTGTTTGAATGTTATATTCTTGGATGTTTTATATATGAAAACAAAATAAATTTTGCAAACTAACTTGTCTTAATGTGATACGTCAGATAGCTTTGCAATAAAAAAAACTTTACAATCCAACGTACTATAGAAAGTCACATCAATTTGTAAACTTCATTCTGTAGGATTTCTTTGTAGGCCAAGCTTTTGTCATAGAAATCATACAACCAGCTCCAAGGACAGTGCTGGTATCCATGCCATATGGTTCATCAAAGTCTATGTAAAATATTATAGGCTGATTTGTGGCAGTTGTTTTCGTGTGAAATCTAGCATTCTTCTAAAGTTGTCCCGCTTTTCATGATATATTATTCTATCATTTTTGTAAACTTCCATAGCTATGCATGTCCTTAAGACTCAAGTTACTTTCAACAAAAGAGAAGAAAATCATATGTAGTTACAGAAAAAGGAAGAATATTTTGTCCACAAATTAATCTTGTGGTGAACACATGTTACATTCTTTTTCCTCTGCAAACACTTAGAAACTTGAATCAGTTGAAATAGAGTGAGGATAATTTTGAACACTTTTTGAAAGTTCAGATTCATGGAGAAGTTAACCTCAAGAGTTCCTATGATGGTCATTGAAGGCAACCATGAGATTGAGCCTCAAGCTGCTGGGGTCACATTCAAATCATATATAACGCGATTTGCAGTTCCCTCAGTGGAGAGTGGCTCTAAGAGTAATTTCTACTACTCTTTTGACGCTGGAGGAGTACATTTTATCATGTTGGGAGCATACGTTGACTACAATAGTACTGGTAACTAATACATCAACCCTAGATTGATATTCAACCCAAACTCCTCCAATTCTTTTTTTTTTTAAATCAAATAATGTTGCAATGCCAAGAGTATTTCACTTTTTTCTAGGTGCTCAATATGCTTGGCTAAAGAAAGATCTACAATGCATAGACCGCACAGTAACCCCCTGGCTGGTAGCTGCATGGCATCCACCTTGGTATAACAGCTATTCTTCACATTATCAGGAATTTGAATGCATGAGACAGGAAATGGAAGCAATTCTGTATCAGTATGGCGTCGATATTGTTTTTTCTGGTCACGTAAGTTGAAATATATTCTATCTATCATTGAGTAAAACATATGATTTGTAATCAAGGACGTGCTTAATTATCCAAGATATTGACTGTGGAGCTGAAAGTTTGTTATATTCTGTGACCTTTAAAGTTTAGCTTAGTTTAGTTGGGTTTTGTTTTAGCATTGAAGATTTTGTATCTCTTGCTCAATCCCAAAGTTAAATTCCTCATTGGTGCTTTCAATTTATTTATACTGATCTTTTAACTAATTAAATAAGCACCTTTTCTAACCAATTATTCTCTTAAGACACTTATAATGGATGGCTACTGAACTTCCACTGAAATTAAAATTTGTTCTTTCATAGATAATGTCCCCTTATATGGTGACCTTAGCCCACATCTCGGTATTGTGAAGATTACAATATTTTACACGGAAATAAATAAAATGCTTTGAAGAGTCATGACTGCACCTGCTGTGGCAGATTTTTCAACTACTCATTGGTGGATATGTCTCTCTCTCTCTCTCTCTCTCTCTCTCCAGGAGTCAAAGGACCAGATAATGGGTTTACTTCGTTTGTCTATTGGGCCTGATTGATTATAACTGCATTTATAGTAATTTATTTTATTTAGTTTGTGAAACCACGAAGATGATTCAAAGAAAATTTTAATAAAGTCACTCGCTAAGGTCCCCCGCCTTACCTTTCAAACCATAGACAAAATCCAATAAATGTAGAAATATTCTTTCACAAATTCAATTTTAAACTAAGGTTTCTTCCTTGAATACAGCTTGATAAATTGTCTCCTTTGCAGGTGCATGCTTATGAGCGGATGAATAGAGTTTATAACTATAAATTAGATGCATGTGGACCTGTCTACTTAACAGTTGGAGATGGTGGAAATATTGAGGAAGTTGATGTCGATTTTGCAGATGACCCTGGAAAGTGCCCTTCAGCTGCAGACAACATACCAGAGTTTGGAGGTACATGTCATTTAAATTTTTCATCTGGTCCTGCTAAAGGCCAGTTTTGTTGGAACAAACAACCAGAGTGGAGTGCTTACAGAGAAAGCAGCTTTGGGCATGGAATACTTGAGGTACGGTCTTAGCCTTCAAATCACACACTTCTTTGGTATTTCTATCCTAGACTATGGGTTAGTTATCCCCAAAGTTTATCTCTACAGCCCAACCTTAATCCCTCTTGTGATTATATATGGAATATCTACAAAAATTTAAATATTGAGTTGCCACTTGCCCCCAGAAATTATTTATGTTCCGTAATCCTTCAATACTGGTGTTGATGAAATTAGAGAAGGGATTAATTTTAACTGGAAACTATAGAGATTTACTTTGAAGTACAAGAGATTTAGGTTTAGTAGGACTAGACTGGATATCCGGATACTAGAAGTTCACTGTTTTATCCATGCACAAGGTTTGGTAAAGATAGGTGTAAAAGGTGGGGATAATGATTAGATAATACCGAGATACTTAAGGTGACTGTTTTTGATATCTTGGTTTGGTCATTGATAAAGATGATTGATGTGAAAAACAACCATTTCATCATTCAATTCGCTTCATAAGAGACGTACAAGCCCATTCCCTGCCGTAGGGATTATTGTCATATTTAGTTGGGCAGCTCCTAAGACCTAGAGAAAGAATAGGACGTGGGCATAAGGCACAACTGACCCCAAGTTTGGGATCTGATTTGTAAGATTATTTACATATCAATACCGGTGTATGACTAAAAAAGAGTACACAAAAGAATATATTGTCAATTTGGACGCACATATAAAAGAGTGGTGTACCTCGGCTGGCTACCTTCAATGAGCAGGCTTGGTAGTTCCTATGGTTCTCTGTCATGTGTAGAAGGTTTGAGTAATTTGATTGCTTGTATCCTGATCACTGCAAGAAATTATGCTTTTTGTGGTGACAAGATTTCGTGTTGGTACACAAATTTAATAATAAAGGTTCGCATAATTTAAATATAAAAGCATGAACGACTATGCTGTGGCTCAACAGAAAGTTCACACTTATCTTGTCTATTTGGAGATCTTGCATGGCCATTGTTAGGCCTTTTAGTCTATTTTTTTAATACTGTAATGTTTCATGATTTTTGCTTCATTCATATAGTGGGAATCCTTTTCTCTCAGTTCATTAAATATCCTACCGTTTCTTAATGCAGGTTGTGAATTCTACTTACGCCTTATGGACTTGGCATAGGAATCAAGACCTATATAAGGAAAATAGTCATGGCGATCAAATATACATTGTGCGGCAACCTGAATTGTGCTCTACACTTATAAAAGTGATTTCTTAGGCACCAACGTTTTGCATACTGAAGCTTCTCCTCCTATTTTTATCAAGACAAATGTTTATACCTGTTCACAAACCAATATTGTAACCTGCAACGTAAAAGTTGTATTTATGATTTATCACTAAATTAGTTAGTCACCAAAAAAATAAAAATGAAAATAAAAAACTGCAGCAAATGCTGTTCTTTTCTTGCCATAAGCTCGTGTGGTAACTTTTACTGGTTAATGGTGTTGCTAAAAAGTCTGGTCAGAAAATGTAGGTGGTGGTCTTATTCTCTGTCTCACACTTGCAGCCCTCTCTTCTGCTTTCTCCGGCTCCCCTCCCTCCTCTATCAGTTTCTACTGCTTGTGGCCACCACCACTCTCAATTTGTAAGCTCTCTCTCTCTCTCTTGGGGTGAAAAAAATGTTCTCATACTAAATTTTTTTCTCTCAGATCTTTCTCTTCTCACCACTATTAGGGGCTCTATCTCTGTTTGCCACTCTCAGGCATTCTCTATCTCTCTGTATGTGATCTCAGCTCTGTTCCTTCCTCTCCTTCTTGTTTTTATTTTGAAATTCAATTTAACAATAGTTTTTTCTTTTTTTTGTCTGTTCCTCTTTGTTTTGCTTTAAAAAAAAGGCTTAATGGGGGCATTAGGCGTTCTCTTGGTTCAATCATCGGCTCTGCTGCTGCCCCCCTCCTATATACTTTCTACTGGAGCTATTAATTTCCTGCTTAAACTATTTAGTAATTGTTTGGTTAATTGATGCAAAGCTATCTCAAAATTGTTTGGATTTTTCATTCGATTTTCACTGCGTTTGGGAATGCTTATTTTTCCAATTTAAGTATGAAAGCGTTTATCCACTGTTGGAGATGTACAAGTATTAAACTTTTGTGCGTGTTGGCAGTTAAGATTTCAATTGATTTGGTGCTGATTCGAAGTCAAACTTTAGAGTAACTTTCTCTTTTTTCTTTCGGCTGATTTGAAGTCAAGTTCCCATTATTGAAAATTTTTGGACTTGATAAAATTTTCTCCACATTATCTCATTAATGACGAGACTTGATGCATTATATATGTAGATATTAGTGAGAACCCCTTCATTTGAGATCAACGATTCTTATACCAAAAAGTATGAACTTGGTGGAAATTTTGAAGCATTGGAATCTACAATCTAGTTTTGTTTGTCACCTCTAAGTTTGGAAAGCTTTGTAAGACTTTTTGAGGGTTTGTTTGGGATTGCGGTAGAGGTCTAAAAAGTGCAATAAAACGGTTTAAAGTGCTTAAGTAACAAAATTTACTCATTTACTCATTTGATAGTTTTAAATCAAAATATTTCTAAACTAAGAAAAAGTAGAAATACATGTTTCAACAAAAGCACTTCAAAAAAAGTAGTCCCTATTTTACCATATTATGTAATTAACAAACTGATTCTCATTATTTTAACATAATGATAACTTTGCCTATCAAAATTTTTCATTCTTATCGTATCATCTTCTCTTCACTTATGGATCATTGAAGAGATTTTCTTTTTCATTATAGTTATTGAAAAACCTATTAGACTATTTTTATTATTATTTTATTATAATATTTGATTTCTATCTAGGATATGCGCTTTTATGTCATTTCTACAACAAAAATGATTTTTTTTTAATTTATTTCTAAACAAATCTAATATTTTTAAAAGTGTTTTAGGTTTACAGATCCTAAACAATAAATAGTTTTTTAATGGTAAAGCTTTTAATGTTAAGTTCTAAATTATAAACCTTAAGTTAAAAGTAATATTTTCTACCGCAACTCTTAATATGCACTAAGTTCATCTTATTTGAATTTCAACTCTACTTTCCCTTATAACACTACTTCCCCTTATATCTTCGTTCATAATTATAAGCTAGTTTTAACCTCCAAATAAGATAATTCAGTATGTAGAGGATATGCCAACAGCCTGTGGCCTAATGGCACAAGATCCACATCTCTAAAATCGAGATCATGGATTCTATCCCCCTCTCCCAATGTATCAAAAAAATTATATGGAGGATATGAAATAATGCCTTAGTTGATGATGCTACTTTTCATCTTCAGATTATTACCCATTTTTCAATTTGCACTAAATTATGAAAATATTTCAATTACTATCTTAAACTAACAATATGTTTTACCTTGAACTCTCCATTGAGATCGTTTGATTGTAAGATTCAGCTAAGATCAATTCAGTTCAGTCTAATTTTAAGTTGAGTCTAATATCCAAACAATCAACTTTCAAATTACTAAATTCATTCCAACTCAAAACCTTCTTACATGTGAGATCTATAATATTTTTCAACTCAATACATCTTTCTACATGAGAATCATAACCTTTTTTAATTTTTCATAGATAATACTAAATTCATCTTAACATTCAAATACATTTAAACTCATTTTAGATGAGTTTCACATAACTCACTCTACTTACTCAATTTACTACTATTCAGTTCAACATCTAAACAACAGTCCATCCTTAGGAGGTGGCGCAAAATAGAGTTTCCCACCACTTAATGAAAGTTTGGCACCTTCTAACTGTTAGATATATTCTTTTCTTCCTAATTTTCAAAACAGAAATTAATTGTGTAAGCTTAGGAAATATAAGTTCAGTACAAGAACTTACAAGCTTTTTGAAAGAACAGCGAACTACTCGAAACAATTAACGGATTCCATTATTATTATTTTTTTTTTTCCAAAAAGCTTGCACATTTTAAAATGATATTTAGTCATGTTTTTAGAACTGCAGTAGAAAATATAGCTTGTAAGCTATTTTGATGAATAACTTTTAGCTATAAGGACTTAAGATAATCTATTATTGATGTTGTTAAATATACCTTCGAATATGATGTGTTTGTTTGAAAATAAATTTAAAAAGTGATTTATGAAGTAGAAATGAAAATTATTTGAATTTTTAAAAATTATTACTATATCTTTAAAAGTTTTAATTATCTTAAAATTGTATAGATATTTTCGTCTATTGAAAACATTTTTAAAATCCGAATTATGTTTCACATTATTCAAAAAAGCACATTTCAGGAAAATCATCAAAAGTAATTTTTTGCAAATGTACGTTTTAGTTTATTTGAAATTCAAAATATTTTTATATGTAACATCCAAATAACTTAATTTTTTTATTAAAACATTTTTAAAATTATTTAAATACTTTTTAATATTCCTAACGCAACTCCAAACATAAGCTTAATAGTTAACATTACTCGTTGCTCTTGACTCTTATGTACACCTCCAAAAATCCTTCCCTCTATTATTGAATTAAGACAAACACTCAAATCAATTTCAATAAGATCATAGATGCCTTTGCCTTTGTCTCTTTTGTATATTTTCCATTAAATCTCTGACACAGAATCTTCCTCTCTAAAACAAGAAGTAAGAAACAAGAACCCTTTTTTTTTTTAATCTCAAAGAAACAAAAAATAGTTATTTATAAGAATGGAAAAGACTCACTTATCCTTAGCTCTGACATTTTTTATTGATTGCCCAAGAACAACCTGAATGGATCCATTTTGGGTTTTGAAATTTTAAGATGGATGTTTGGGAGTGATGAGGATATGACATCTTGTTTTGTTAATTTGTTGTTATTTGTGTGGATGTCTCTTTAGAATAAGTATCATTTATTTTATTAAATAATAGATTTAACAACGTCGTACGCCGTCGTTTTCCTTAACTCCTATAATTGCTAATTTTAAAATATTTTCCGCCTAGTTTTTCCTTTCTTTATTTTCTTGACCGTACGGAATACTTAAGATAATATTGAATTTTTGTCCATTCCTGAAAATAAACAATGAATATTCGATTTTACAACGTACACAAAAACAAAAGGACAACAAAAGAAAATAACAATAATAATAGTAATCATTAGAAAAAAAAAACAAGAGGGTTGATTTATTTAACGAGAACGGTTATAAACACAAAAATGTTATATAAAAATAAATTTATAAATGAACGTGATCTCATGGAATATGTTAAATTTATTTTCTAATAAAAATAATTTTTTAATTTAATGTAACACATCAATCTACATCATTTTATAGTTTACTTTTATTTAATTTTATTTTTTATTAAAGTATTTCACTCATGATTAATGTTATACACTGTACTCTCATCATACTAAATAAAATGTAGCACTTTCATCACTATTAGATTATAAAGAAGTATATAATAAATAATCATTCAATAATGATAAATATGTTACATCTTATTTAATAAGATGAAAATAAGATGGTAATATAGTATATAAAATTTTCTTTCACTTGTTTAACACAAGATCGAGGTTAGCCTCACCAATCGGTCGCATTCAGATGGCACTAACTCTAAAGGATACAAGCCGTCAAGAGAAATGTTATGCATAGAGGGAGGATTCAGAGCCAATGCATTTTGTATGCACCGTACTCAATTGCTATTTCGCTAATGTTGCCCATGTGTGCTAGCTGCGCGCCCAACTCTACTATAAATTAGATTGATAAATATTCTTACATGTTTTCACATTAATCTTACATAAGAAATTATTGGATTAAAGTTATAACTTTGACCCGTCTAATTTAATTTGATAACGGACTCAATATGTGACATTTATATATTTAATAAAATTTATCAAATTTGTGAATTTGACGTGGATTTAAATGAAATTTAAGTTATAGATTAAGAGATTTGATTGGCAGGTTGCTTACATACTATCAAAATAGAATTTGATTAATAATGAAAAATTCTACTCATCATCTCTATACCACATACATTTTTATTTTTTATTTTTAACAAGGATATGCTATAAGGATTATGAGTAGAAGAACTCTTAATACAATAAATAATAACACATACAAAATGTCGATCCAACACATTGCACTGGATGTTGTATTTCCCATGCAATTAAAAAAGGACAGTGCTACAGGCACTGTTGGTGGCTCCCACTAGCTAGGCAAAAAAAAAAATGTATTTTTGTTTTTTTTTTTTTAATTTTTTTAATATTTTTAAATATTTTAAAAAAATATAAAAAATTTATAATAATATTAAAAAAATTCTTAATCATTAAGAAAAAAAAAAAAGGAGTGGTAAGCTCCAGCGGGATCCCCAGCATTTTCCATTAAAAAATGTTGGGTGTTCCATGCCCATACAGTTTGGTCAAGAGTTGCATCTTGACTAATAGACTAGTTGTTGAAGTTTAGTCAAGAGTTGTAGCTTCCACCGTCCATGGTAGTAGTTAGCAAATACTTGCTGCTAGAGCATCCCATTGTCAAGATTTGTAACTGCTTGTTCTTTGAAACCTCGCTTATAAAAAGAGAACATTTTTAGTGCAATGTGCCGTGGTGTGGGAAGAAAGTACAACAAGTCTCAATGAAAAAGAGCTAAAAAGAGAAAGAGAGAGAGTTAGGATGAACTCTAAGAAAAAGAAGAGAGTTGAGTTGAGTTGAGTAAAGTGTGACTCTTCTTCTCTGTAATATTTTCTGTGTTCCACTATATAATAATGAGGCTCTTTCTCTGTAGATATAGGAAGTTGCCAAAATCACATTAAATTCTTTGTGTCACTATGTGCGTGTGTCTTGAATTTCACTATGCAAGCATCATATTTATCTAATATTGCCTATGGATCACAACGATTTCCCCAACAAAAAATAATCTCTAAGTATGGATTTTATCCTATATAAAAATAAATTCCTCACATTCATATCCTATTACAAGATACATTATTCATTATTTTTTGGGTTTTAAATAAAAAAGTAATACTATACACCATTCTTATTTTATTTTCATCTTATTAAGTAAGATGTGTCACATTCGTCACTATTGAATAATAAAGAAATATGTAATAAATGATCATTTAATGATGATAAATATGTCATATCTTATTTAATGTAATGAAAATAAGATAGTAATATAATGTATAAAATTTTCTATTTCTAAATAACTCAAATCAATATATACTATTTCAGATATCGAGCTAATCCAAAATGGAATAGAGGACAAAAGTCGCGTGATCAGATTTCCTTTCATTGTTTACGTAGATCATTTTAATATGGAGTAATACAACCATGCTCCTAATTTATATTATTCATTCTGTCCTCTTGACGTGTGTCACACGTAGCTTATTAAAAAAAAGTTAAAAATTATATATTCAAAAAGAATAAAATAATATTAAAAAATATTAAGACTAAAATTATATATTATCTCTACTTTTTATGTTTATATTTTTATTTTTTAATAAATTAAGTAGCACTGTGCCATATTAAGAGATTAGTGAGTTAGAAATTATGGGATAGAACAGTGCTATTCTGTCACTTGCACTTGACCGCTGCATGTTACCATTAGGCTGAAATCATCCTACATTTTTTTAAAAATTTTTTATTCATATTTTTTATCATTTTAAAATATTTTAAAAAATATAAAAAATTAATACACTAATAGTCACTTCCTTAATTATTAAATAAAAAATTAAAAAAATACAAAATACATCAAAATGAGGTATCAAAATAAAATATCGAAGTAACATTTTTGTATGGGATACAGTAACTTTCTCATTAGGACAATGCTAGGGATACAATGAGCCCTGCATTGTACTAATAGTGTAAATTATATATATATATATATATATTTTTTTTTCTAAATATTTTTTAAATTCATTTAAACATTTTAAAAAGTAAGTTTTATAAATTTATTAAAAAATTCTTCTTTACCTAACTAAAAAAATAATAATCATTTTTAAAAGTAACCTTTCTCGTTGGAGCATTTTCATTCTCATTAATAGGACGGATGGACGAGGTAAGCAGCAGCGTAGCTATCAGGTACCTAATTATTAGCCACATACTTAGTATATGAAAAATAAAAATGCTATAGCCACCGATACAGTGTCATAAGGATTTCCACCGATTTGTATTTTTATTTGTTTTAATATTTTTTTAACTTAATGATTAAGTAAGAGTATTTTAATAATTTTGTGATTTTTATTTATTTTATTAAAATATTTGAACTTGTAAAACAATGTTTGAGAAAATGCAAAATAAAAGAAATTTTTTTTAACGTTTTCGGTAAGCATCATCGATGAGGATCTCGGTAACTGTAGAATGTCTCAAACACAAAAATGCTATAGCTAATGAAAAATGATGAACTCACTCCCATTTTCGTGACATTTAACATAATAATATTTTAAAAAGAGAAATTTTTTTTATAAAATATTATTAAAAAATAATATCATTTTCCAAAAATACCTGAGTTTATATACATAAGCAGCGCATGGGTGTTCAAAGTGTGTCTCAGATTCTTTCCTTCGAACATAAAAATAGGAAGAGCGAAAATGGAGTACAAGAACTTGGGACGGTCGGGGCTGAAGGTTAGCCAGCTCTCGTACGGTGCGTGGGTGAGCTTCGGCAATCAGCTCGACGTCAAGGAGGCGAAGTCGCTGCTCCAGTGCTGCCGTGACCATGGCGTCAACTTCTTCGACAACGCCGAGGCCTACGAGAATGGCCACGCCGAGGAGATCATGGGCCAGGCCATCCGGGAGCTCGGGTGGAAGCGATCCGACGTCGTCGTCTCCACCAAGATCTTCTGGGGCGGGCCGGGACCCAACGAGAATGGTCTCTCCAGGAAGCACGTCGTCGAGGGGACCAAGGCTTCCCTCAAGCGCCTCGAAATGGACTACGTCGATGTCATTTACTGCCACCGTCCGGACTCAACCACGCCGATCGAGGAGACCGTAAGGGCAATGAACTACGTGATCGATAATGGCTGGGCCTTCTACTGGGGTACCAGCGAGTGGTCCGCCGAACATATCACCGAGGCTTGGAGGATCGCCAAGAGGTTGGATTTAGTGGGGCCGATAGTCGAGCAGCCTGAGTATAATTTGTTGTCCCGAACAAAGGTTGACAGCGATTTTCTTCTTTTATTTTCTGGGATTCTCTAGCTTCTATATTGGTTCCCTGGATTTTCCCAAAACGTGGAGAGTTTGTTCCTTCAACTGCATGCCCTTTTGCTGCTCTATATATATATAAATCATCACGAGCAAATATTGGAGCAGTTACAGCCCTACGTGCACATATAAAGCTATATACAAACCACAAAGACACACATCGATCGATCACACATGCAGTTATACATCCATGTATAAGATACTAGATTTATTATTTATGATTTTCTTAATTATGAAGTATTAATGGATGCAGGTTGAGTCGGAGTACCTTCCTCTGTACACCAACTACGGCCTTGGTCTTACCACATGGAGCCCACTTGCTTCTGGAGTGCTCACCGGAAAATACAACAAGAAAGTTATACCGCCCGATAGCCGGTTTGCATTGGAAAATTTCAAAGTTAAGTTTTTGTCTTTTGATCTCGATCGTGTACGACGTAGTAGTGTTTTGGTTTATTTTATGTTTTCATAAATTAATTCTTTATTGTTGTTCACTTTTACAAGCTGCTATATATATGATCTGCTATTGCTTCTGATCTACTTTCAGTTTATTTTTAGTTCATTATTGAATGCTGATTTGAGTAATCGAATCATTTTTGGCGCTGTTTCTTGTTGACTTTAACTTCTGACGACAAAAGAAAAATCCTATAGGCTATAATCTATGAATTGAAACGTATATAGTTCTCTTATAACTGAGAGTTTTAGTTACAATTAATATTTACCTTTAAAGGTAAATATATAAATAAACAAAACATTACAAATTAAATTAAAGAAACAGTGGGGGAGGAGATCTCCCGTCTGCCCCTCTGTCGCTGGCAGCTCTCCTAACCTAAGCAACAGGGGTTTTAAATGGTTGACGTGCCGAATGTTGTCAGTGAGCATTTTTTACCATAATTTTGAATGGTCAACATTTGAACCCTGACTCATGGGTTCCGTGGCACGGGCCCATATCCCTAGCACCACTCACCACTATCCCATAAGTATAACCAATCAAGGCGCATCCCGTCACAACTTCCTATTCGGAGGCCATGCCTGGGTTGGCCCGTTGGGGCTCCCCTCCATGGAGTAGACCTCCTTCCATTCACGGTATTGGAGATTCGGAGACTATCGTTTTTCTTTTTTTTTTTTTGGGTAACTTTTATATTAAATTTTCTTTTTTCATGTTATAGTGATTTTGTTTTTTGTTTTTTTAATTATTAGGCTTCTTTTAATCTGATTTTTTGTTTAATTTTTTATTTATTTATATTCAGTTTTATATTTTTTTTTTAGTTTTTATCATTCTAATTTTTTGGACGTCTTTTTAATGATTTTTGGATTTTGGGAAAATATTCTTATGTTTTTTTTTTTTCAAATCTTTTTATAGGCTGACTGGCATGGACTCCATGCAATTGTGCATATGTGAACATGTGTCTATCTATAATTGGATCATACATGAAATGGATTAGGCTATGTGACAACCTGCTTAAAATAAATCTAGTACGAACTAGCTTAATTGATGAAAATATTTAATAATAAAAATATTGAAACCCAAAGAAATAGAGGAAGAGATTAGAGCATCTCCATCCGGTTCTTCAAAGCACTAAAATTCCCATAATTTAGGATTTATTTTGGAATTTTAATCAAAATACCCCCCACATCCAGATCCTTATTTTAGGGAAAAGGTTTAGGGAATAAACAGTAAGTCCCCATATTTGGGGACTCACTATTCAGTCCCTAAATTATTTTTATCAATATTTTATTCTAATATATAAAATAAATAATTTTTCAATCATCTACACTTTCTCTCATACTCATATTTATTATAGTTTTAAATAATAATTTTAAAAATAATTTAATTAATTAAGAAAATATAAAAAAAATTAATTTTAAAAATATTATCATATTCACAAAAAAATAATTTAAATTTTTGTTTAAAATATTCACTAGAGTAATAGTTCAAAAAATAAGAAAAAATATTGAGTAGTTAAATTTGTAAATAGAAGTGAAAGAAAAAAGTAATAAAAAAGAATAGAAAAATATTATTTAATAGAATAGAGATAGGGATGGGGAATGGGATGTAGGAGGTTTTTGAAAAATGAATAAAATTTAGGAAAAAATTTGAGAAAATGTGATTTTGAGTTAAATTTTAGGGATGGGGATGAGGATGCTCTTATAAACCAGACCACCAAGCTAGAGAAGATCTTGTAAAGAATAGTTTTATATGATTTGACCCCGTTTTGATGGTGAAAATATTTCATTCCATTATTACGATTTTTCTAAATTTTTATACAAAATATAATAAATAATTTAACTTTTTTAAATCTCAAAATAATAATAAATTAAAAAATAATATTATAATAATATTTTATTCAACTTTTAATTTTTATCTCAACTTATTATCTAAATCGCAACTTAACCTATAAAGCAGCCCAATTTTTGTTTCTAATACTATACCATACCTATAAGTTTAGTACGTGGAATGCAGACCACTCCTCCTTGTTGAGAAGGGTATCTCATATTGCTTGTGGACAAAAATTTAGGAATGTTTATAAGGAATGAGTAACCATCTGATCTCGTTGAACCGCTTTTATGATATGAGTTAGGTCTATGAATTTGTCATGATCTTAGAGCCAACCACATGAAAAATGACAAATAGGCGCCCACACTACTTACCTTGTGATAAAGACTAAAAAGAATATTAGCCAACATGTGAGTAAGAGTGTTGAGAAGGGTATTCCACATTGCCCGTGGACAATAATTTGGATATTTTTATAAAGAATGAGCAATCATCTCTTGTTAAACCGGTTTTATGATATGAGTTAGGCGCATGAATTTTTTCCCTTCAGGTACGATGAGTGTTTTTTTTTTAATTCTTCATTTAATAGTTATTTTTGGATTAATGATGTTTTATTTTCTGCGCTGTTCTGCTTAGCGAAACTAAGATAAAATTTTCTTTTTTCTTTTTGAAAAAAAAAGAGGGAAAAAAAGAACAAGACCGGGAAAAGTGTACTACTTACTAAAGCTTTTTACTTTGTCATAATTTGCAGTATCTATCTAATCAGTCGTTGGATGATGACTTGCTAAGAAAAGTAGAAGGTCTAATGCCAATTGCAGAAGAACTTGGAGTGCCATTATCTCAACTTGCAATTGCATGGTGTGCTGCGAACCCTAATGTCTCTTCCGTTATTACTGGAGCAACAAAGGAATCCCAAGTGAGTTATAAAAACTTTCATTCTTCCAAACATATCTTATCTATTGTTACATGACAGGCCACGTTTGTTTTCGTATGTTGTTTTGTTTGATTGTCGTGTGAGAAACAATATAAGAGATATTAATGTGAAATCTTTTTGTATGACCTATAGCACTAACTAAAATATGATCAAGTGACGATGGATGGTGGATAATATATATGTGATAGACGTTTTAGTGCATCGATTCAAGTAATATGTTAGAAGGTTTAATCCAATTATCATATTAGCCTCGTTTGTCTTTATAGATAAGATGAGATCATGAATTGAGATGAAAGTTAAAGTTAAATAAAATATTACTATAATAAATTTTTAAAATATTATTTTTATTTTAATATTTGAAAAGGTTGAATTGTTTATTTTATTTTATATAAGAATTTAAAAAATTATAATAAATATTAGATAAGATGAGATAATATAAAAGTTATAAAAATAAACTAGACTAAATATTAATTTTAGTGTATTCTCAAATATTTGCAGAGGCTGCCATATTGATTTTTATCCTTGTCTTCTGGTTTCATAGTTTTTAAATCTTTTTTCTATGATACATCTTTTTTATGAGCAGCATGTGAGCATAAAATCTGATCACTGAGTATATATGTTGGCTCGGCCGTAGGCCCGTAGTGAAAGGCTAAGGTTGAGTTTAGGCGGTAAAGTATTTTAATCTTTACTATTTTTTATTTTATCATTATTTTTAACTTATTTTTTATTATTTTATATTATAATTTAATATTTTTATTTTTGTTTTTTCATTACCATTCACTTATTAACTGCGTTATCTGATCGACAGAAGATTTCGGTATAGGCGTAGCAGGCTCCTTTCCCTTTATCCTTTGTAATATAGAAAGATAATCTAAAATAATAATAAAATTGACACGACGTTTCAATGTAGTGTATACTGATCTCTTGGTCTCTAAATTATAAATTTATTTTTATTTAATTTTTTTTTATAAATATACATTTATATATTATTTTTATGATTAAAATATTTTTCATTTTCATTATTAGCCAAATTATGACGAGAAGTTTTGTTGTGCGTAGATTGAAGAGAACATGAACGCTATTGATGTCATCCCACTGTTGACTCCAGCTGTGATGGAAAGGATTGAGATAGTTGTTCAAAGCAAGCCAAATTAAGCGTTGCTCAAGTTTGATCCAATAGGTGAAACAATAATTTATATATATATATACACGTAAAATGATTTGGGCATGTTTAGGGCATGCAATTCTCGTGTATCTATATATATATATGTATGTATGTATGTATGTATGTATTGTATTATTCACACTTTGCATGTCCTAACTCTTATCTATCATCATTGACACTTTATTGAATGAATGCACTCTCTTCTCTATTATGCAATCCCATGCAAGCATTCCAATCAAGTTGTATGTAACGTAATTATTGGCTTATCTTTAAGATTCGATTTGGATAAAAAAATAGAAATTCTTAAATTTATCTCATTTAATTATTATTTTAATCCAATTTAAATTTTAAAATAATAATAAAATTTCATTTAATTTTCAATTTTCATTTTATGTCACTATCTATCAATTTCTAATTGATGGGACTTCATGCGTATCTTATCTACCGTCTTGATTACTAGTGGTGTCATTAATATATAAAAAATTCTATTTATCATTTTCATATACTATATATTATATATATTTTTTCTCTTATCAAAGATGTGATATATGAATGATGAATAGAAAAATTTAATATTTTAAGAATAATAAAAAAATTAAAAATAAATAAAAAATATAATGTGTAAAAATAATAAATAACAAACTCTTAATATATTATATAATAAATAATAGATTAATTGTCATCATCTGTTATTTGTCTGATGTGTTTTGAATATTATTACGGACACATGGTCGTGTCAGTGATTTCATGTGGGAGTAGTTAAGCAAGTAGTTAATTAAGGATGCTGATTGCTAGGCTGTATCATGCACTTCTTCCCCGCCACGGCCCCCACCCCCCAACTTTTGAACTCTGAGCTATTATTACCAATATATTTCGTTTCGTAGATTCAATTAGGATTCAATATTATGTTTAATTAATAATTAATGCTCTTCCTTATTTTTATTAATCTTAATCACCAATTCTTAATTACTAATAATTAAAAAAAAGGTATAAATTAAAACTCGTGTATAAATTAATGATTTATTTGATTTCTTTTACCCAAAGAGTTGGCAGAATAGATAGATTATAGATAAAAATTATTTTCTATCCTCCCTTAAAAACAAATAATGAATATTTTATTGATAGTTCTTTTTTTCTTTTAAATATATTTTTAAAAAATATAAATTTATTAATAATAACTTTTCTAAACATTAAAAAAGATAATGTACTGGCTATAAAACCCAAACTAGAGATGTAAAAAAAAATCGATAAACTAGATTGGACCAGACCAAACCGGTAGGATTGGTTCGGTATCGATTTTATTTTTCTTAAAATCGGTCAAAATTAATCTAATTAAATTTTTTTTTTCTAAAATCGAATCGGACCTGAAACAAGTAAAATTAGAATATCGATTTAAGAGAATAATCGATACATAATTGATTTTGAAAAATATAAAACTGTATATATCTTTTCAATCCTAAATTTTTTTTAAAATCAGATTAAACCAAACTGATTACCTCCCTAATCCAAACAGACAAAAAAGAAAACAAGAAATTAAAAAAATTAGTCACATTCAGATCGACACTAGTGCCGCCGCCCGCACCTAAAGAGTACTCAGATTTCAAAACAACAAAATAGTCATTTCACTATTTTTATCCACGCGTCGTAACTCGTATGAGTCATATGTAATTGGCACCGTAACACCCAATTTGCCACTGCATCCGATCGCACCACCCTTCCCCTCTACATATGAGGAGGACACGGAAGCACGCCTGTTCTAGCTGTCTCTCACATTCTCTCTGAAGTAGAGAAAAAGAGCAAAGCGAGAATGCAGTACAACAACTTGGGGAGATCGGGGCTGAAGGTGAGCCAGCTCTCGTACGGATCGTGGGTGAGCTTCGGGAACCAGCTCGACGTCAAGGAGGCGAAGACGCTGCTCCAGTGCTGCCGCGACCACGGCGTCAACTTCTTCGATAATGCGGAGGTATACGCCAATGGCCGCGCCGAGGAGATTATGGGCCAGGCCATCCGGGAGCTCGGGTGGAAGCGCTCCGATATTGTCGTTTCCACCAAGATCTTCTGGGGCGGGTCGGGCCCCAACGACAAGGGTCTCTCCAGGAAGCACGTCGTCGAGGGGACCAAGGCCTCTCTCAAGCGCCTCGACATGGACTACGTCGATGTCGTTTATTGCCACCGCCCGGACTCATCCACGCCGATTGAGGAGACCGTGAGGGCAATGAACTACGTGATCGATAAGGGCTGGGCCTTCTACTGGGGGACTAGCGAGTGGTCCGCCCAGCAGATCACAGAGGCTTGGGGGATTGCCGGGAGGTTGGATTTGGTGGGGCCGATCGTCGAGCAGCCTGAGTATAATTTATTGTCCCGTCACAAGGTCTGTCATTTTTCCCTCCTTCCTTTTTTTAGTCGGGATTTTTCATGTTATTTTTCGCTGAATTGTTGCTTTTCGGAGTTTTGACAGCAATATATTGGTTTTTCTATTTTTATGAAATGCGTTGTTGTTTTCGAGGGAATAGAACCCAGATGTGATATTTTTGATTTAACTGATGCTCAGTGTTTATGGATTTGTTTTCCGGATGGGGATCGTTTGTATAGTAGTTCTGGGGCCGGAATTTCTTTTGATGGAGATGGCGTTTTTCTTCTTTCAAATTGATGGAAACTTCCATTATTACTTCTCACGTTTGGCTTACACTGGGATTCAATTTAGCCCTCTACTCTACTTTACAGTCTGTCGCTTGTCAATATGAGCGATAGGCACATTCCTCATTGTGCCTCATCTTGT